>NC_142788.1:13320000-13607500 GCF_988280905.1 Pimephales promelas
ACATTATCAACGATTTGAGACAATAAAATAATTTAAACTTTATATAAAACTAAATGGCACTCTGTGGCGGCAGCAGGATTACGTTCAAAAGGTCACGGGCGACGTAGCCGTAAGTACAGAGTCAGTGTTTACAAGTTGAACGCATAGGTTGAACGTGCAAACTAACTCAAACGCTGTTTACAAAAAAGTAATTAAAAGGTAAAACAACGATGTCGGACGATTTTGATTCTGTACTTCCGGCTACGTCGCCCGTGACCTTTTGAACGTAATTACGTAATACGTGACGTTACAAACGCGCCTGACAGAATAGAGCAAGGCTAGCATTTGTCCTTAGAAAAGTTACATTTTTGGAATAAGTTTTGAAATAACCGATCGTTTTGCATGATAAGACCCTTATTCATCGTCTGGTGTCGTTTAAAGACATTTGAAGCTGCATCTGAAACTGTTATTAACCGTCTTTTCGACCTTGGACCGTCTGGTTCCCATGTAAGTCCATTATATGGAGAAAAATCCTGGAATGTTTTCATCAAAAACCTTAATTTCTTTTCGACTGAGGAAAGAAAAACATGAACATCTTGGATGACATGGGGGTGAGGAAATTACTAGCAAAAGTTTTTTAAGAGCCACAAACCTGTATATAAAACTCTTTTTATTCTAGATACACTAAATGCATACAAAGAATAGACAGGATTTTGATGCAATATGCAAAAAAAGTCAGAACAGTCACACAGCTTGATCAAACAGGATCATGTTATTTTATGTTTGAGATAGATATAGATAAATAAAAATATAAATATTTAGACATTTTTTTTACGTTGATCTTACCTAAATGTTTTTTTTTTGTTTTTTTGTTTTTTTGTTAAGAGTTTAAGTAACACATGGAAGCTTGATTTCAATCTTCGAATTAAACTGAAAAAAGTAGCAAATAAATAGAATAGAATAAAGAGTTTTTTTGGTATGTCAGAAATACTACAGAAACTGAATAAAGTAATCCAATGTAAAATAACACTGGATAGTCTTTTTAGTCCAGACTGAATTAAATACAAAGGCTATTAATTCTGATTGCTTAGAATTAATGCTATATTCTATTGTTTTAATTCAACAGAATTAATGACAGACACATATGGCTGCGTTCACTTTAAGAACGGATCCCTGTCTCATTTGTACTGTCTGTCTGTCACACGCGTTTAATGCTTATTTAAGACATTAGACTGTCTTTACGAGGTTACTCACCAATACCAGAGTTTTGACATAATGTCGAGTGTTTTTAACTGTTAAAGCGATATAATCCAGGGATAAAACGTTTGTTTCAGGCGAGCTGTTTGAGGCGGATTGGCTTTACTGTATGTGCACGCAGTGAAAGACATCTCTGAGAGTGCGCGAGCACGGGATGGTTTAATATTGCTTGAATGTTTAAACTAAAACTTAAAAAGACGTGAAAATTATAAACGTTAGTTACCATCATAGGTTACGATGCAATGCTGGCCCGATTGTGCAAGTGAATATTTCGTCGTGTCCCGACTCCTAAACGCGAGTGTGTATCGACAGCTGCAGCGCTTAGTGTAGGGCTGCAGCTATCAATTCTTTTTGTAATCGATTAATCTAGCACTTAATCGATCGATTAATCGAGTAATCGGATAATTTGTTTATGTGTGTTTTTAAGCAACCAAAACAAATAATGTATTACGAAAATGATAAGGTGTTTGGCTTTTATTTATTTAAAAGAAAATAGAGGTATTTATTCCAACTGCAACATTTGGCTCCACAACTAATTATTGCAATTTTTACCCGTGTTTATAAGTGCCAGTGCCAACAATTATATAACAATACAGTTAAAACAATTTACTGTAAAACCTGTTACATGTAGCCCATAACATGTAAAACTTTGAATACAAACTTAAATAGTAAAGCCCATTTGGCCTTAGTTTTGTCTTCTTAATACAACATTACAAAAAAAGGATTGCACCTTCTGCAAATTACCCACCTGGAAACAAAAATATATTAATATAAAATATCAACCCAAACAGGTACACAAATGTGTACAATTTATAAAAAATAAATAAATGGAAATAAAACAATTATAAATAAGAATCAGACTTTTTCAACTGTAATCTCAAGACAAACATCAGAGTGTGTGTGTCTGTGTGTCTCACAATATTTGTTCCTCCATCACGTCCCGGTGAATGTATGCTGAAATTTTTGTTGCGTGGCTACATAAAAGTTTAAGCATATGATGAATTGCCGCAATTGGTCTGACTGGCGCGTGAGAGAGACATGGGTGCACGCGCTCGCTTACCTCTCTGCCGTCGTGCGCGAGCCGCGGTTAGGAGCTCAACATCTCGCATGCGCGCTCGCACTAGATTACAGGATATTTTAACTTGCGAATTAATATGCGGCGGTAAAACTAGTCGATCACGAGTGGCTCAACAGGTAGATCTATAGACGAACTCATCTTTCAGGCATTTGACCGAAGGGATATACACGCAGCGTGAAAAATCGAATTGCGCGAGTCTCACGCTGAATGCGTGAGAGTTGGCAGCCCTGCCAGGTATACTTTGCAGACACATTGCATCTTGTTCTCTCCCTTTATAAACATATAATGATCCCAAACTTTAGACATTCTCTGCAATTTATGAAGTCATATGTATCATGCGCTGTGGTGTGCTTCCTGAATAACGGTCCGTGTGAAACAATCAGATCCCTGCGTGCGCCATAGGAACTGCGTCATTTAACGAGGCTTCGAGGCAGATTTTTTGCCTCAAGGAATTTTTGTAATCGAGTAACTCGAGGAATCGTTTCAGCCCTAGCTTAGTGCTTGCCTAGTGCAGTGAGACGAGAAGACGCCGCACCGCGTCCGCGAGCCCTTTATATGGAAAAAAGCGATTCGAGGCCGTTGAGAATCGATTTTGAATCGGCCACATTTTAAAAACCGATTAATCGAAAAATCATTTTTTTTTGCCCAGCCCTAACACACACACACATATATATATATATATATATATATAAAAATCACATAAAACATAAAAGCCTGCCGGAAAAGATGGGTCTTAAGGCAAGATTTAAAAACATGAATACTTTCACTGTTTCGCACATCCTGTGGCAGCAGGTTCCATAAATAAGGAGCTGCAAAACTAAAAGCCCGGGACCCCATGGAAGTAGTGCGGGTTCTAGGGAGAACAAGAGTGAGCGAGGAAGATGATCTTAAAGTCCGAGATCGAATATAGATATTAAGAAGGTCCAATAAATATGAAGGGGCAAGGTTATTGAGTGCTTTAAATGTCCGCTTTGGACAGTATTCATGTAAATTATGTCGGTTATGTCTTAAACAGTTGTGAGTGTATCGGATGTGCATCAGTGCGATTGGATCCGCATGTCATTGGAAATAATCCGACGTCTTAAAGTGAAAGTGGCATCAAACATAATGTGGTCTGTGTCCTTAATATTGATCAAGCAACCAAAGAAAAAGAGAAAAGCAATCACAGTTTGTTAATAGCTTTAGTATAATAAGGATTAATTATATTTAATTTACACAAAGAATATTTCTGCTTGAAAGAATAAAGAAGGATGTATGCATGGTTATAAAGAATGCATACTGTATATCATCCATTGAAAAGGCTGTGTTGTACTTTAGGAAAAGTGGTTTTTATTTAATTTTAAGATATTTTTTAAATCACAGTAGTTAAATCCGTATCTGTATTGCATGTTCAGACTTTTAAATCATTTATATTAATAGGTTAATAGATGTTTTCTTCGGGAGTGTATGGGTTTGTACATTTTATTCTATTCTAAATTCTAAATTAACGCATTACAATTTAACTAAACCCATTATATTTTAGTCGACTAAAATCCAATGTGATCTCATGAGAATACGTATGCATTTGTACGTAAAGTGTAGTTCTATCATACGTACATATAATTACGTTTTATATGCGCAGAAACGTATAATACTGACGTATTTACAGAACTAAAATGTAAAATATTTACGTTATTGACAGCACAAAAACGTAATTTATTTACATTTGAACAAATCCACCGATGTACACATTTGTACATATCACAATTTATGCATATTAAAATCGTAGCATTATGTTTTGACTCTATTGCATTCAACTGTCTTATTCATTACGTTTTCAGTCTCATTTATTGATATAATACTCATAAATATTAACATTTTGCTCGTTTCGCCTGCATGGTGTTAAACAATACACTATAAAACCTTAAAAATACATTCTTTAACTTTACTCGTTTAACCATTTTGTAATATAGTTTATTTGCCGTGAGGCACAGAAAGTGTTTTCTCCTATAAAACAAAACATAAATTCACAAAAGACATCAATTTTATTAGTTTGATGTAATCCAAATCTTTAGAATCCATAGCCTACGTTGTTTACAAGAAAAAAATCCTAATTCAACCTTTTATCCAGTCGTGATCTTCGCCTCCATTCTCAGCAGCAACCGTACACGTCAAATCCCGCGCTGGTGATGAATTCAAATTCAAAGATCGCGCCCTTGAGAAGCGATACGTCGTGTTTTACGGCAGAGATATCAAATGGTCATTGGCTCTTCCCTGCCTCATCACAGATTGAGACATGAAGGACTGTGACGGTTGGTTTAGTTCTTTTGAAATAGTGCGAAGCTGCGAACTGAAGCCGGATGAACATTTTCATTGATTATTAATTTAAATTCTGCTCTGTACTTCATACAAAACTATTACAATGCTGCCAGAGAGGACTGCGACTGCAAAGCATCTTCATGTGAACGGCTTTTGGTTGCGGTTTTGACATTTTCGCAATAAATATATTATTGTGATTATACTTTTCTGTTAGTCACGTTTTTCTTCATAATTGTAACGTTAGTTTACGTAGTTTTAACGAATTGTTAGGGGTAGGTTTAGGGGTAGGAGTAGGATTGGTGGCTCAAAATATATTTTAATGCCATATTGTTAATACAACTGCCATTTCCCAACACATCTGTCCATTATGTTTTATCCTTTTTTTATATTCTGTATAAAATACACTGTAAAAAAATGTCTTGTCAAATTAACAGTAACTTACTGGCAACAATTATCCAGTACTTGCTGTATTTCATTCAACAATAAAATTACTTTAACACTAACTACAGTACTGTTAAGCATACTGTAAAATCAAATAACATTATTTTACTGTAATTTCTTACCATATTAAAGTACAGTATTACACTGTTAATTTTTAATAATACTGTATAGTATTATACAGTTATGAAATGTTATTGTATTTATTTGGTGCTACTGTGTAACCTGTAGAATATGTAGAAAATCCGTAGAAATAGAGTATTATTTAACAGTTAAAATAATATTTCTATGGATTTTCTACATATTCTACAGGTTGCACAGTAGCACTATAGGAAATAGAAAAAAGAACAATTGAAGCTTTAACTGCTCAAGGTTTATTGTGTATTTTCAAACACATTACATTTACATATATACATTTAAATACATGAATAAAATTAAATACATGAATAATAATAATGTAATATAATACAATTTAAATCATGCATGAAAATCATGAACAATCATGCGTTTCAATTCATGCAAAAATGATTATGAACAGGTAAAATAGAAAAGATTAAAGGGGCGCTATCTGATCAATCTATTAGAAAGGGGGGGGGGGGGCTTAAACTAGATAGTCTATTGGTTTGAGATAGACTGTCTAACTGGTCAGACTGGTCTGTTGCTGATTTTAAAGGGTTTTGGGCTCCTTTATAACTAGAGGACCAGATTTGCAGGGCTGGGAGAAATGTATAACTACACTTTAACAACTACAGACCAGTGTCATTGCTCTCTCGGTTTTCTAAAATCCTTGAAAAGTTGTTTGCTCAAAAAAAACACAAATTATTTAATGAAAAACAATATGGCTTTAGAGATAAAAAAGATTAACTGCTTTGGCATTAATTGAACTCATAGGAAAAATTACATCTGCAACTGAGGATAAAGCAATACACAGTGGAGGTCTTCATCAACTTAAGCAAAGCATTTAAAGGGTTAGTTCACCCAAAAATGAAAATTCTGTCAGTATTTACTCACCCTCATGTTGTTCAACCCCGTAAGACATTAATTCATCTTCCGAACACAAATTAAGATATTTTTTATGAAATCTGAGAGCTGGATCACTCCTGCATACTAGTCCATAGGCTTTGGTATGATTTTTTCTTTGGTATGATTGGCTTGATTTTTGTTAACGCAAATACACACAAATGTGGCATTTTCTTTTCATCCATTATCTGTTGGTCACAAAAGTACACATTTGAAAACAAAAACAACAACATTTGAAAGACCCACAACTGTCTAGTTTGTAATGTCAAATAATGCTACAATCAAGATGAGGCTCTATAAAAGGAGTAATTAAAACAAAGAATAAGACAAACAATACGAAAACATTAAATACAGACTTACTATTTTAATTTTGCTGTTTGGCTTGATGTGGTCATCATTTATGTATCGTCCGAGATTTTCTGTAGCTTTACTGCCATCAACACTGTATGGTGAAATATTTTAAAAACACTGTATATAAACATACCAAAATATGATGTAATTATACTTCATTAGAACATTCATTAATTTAATCTTACCAGTAAGATTGTCCCTGAAAGGAGTAGAAATATAAAAAAACTGCATCTTCAGCTGAGTAGTTTTTGAGCAGGGTCTCTCCTTCAGATCCAGCCATGTGTCTTCCAACATACTCCAGTAGGAATTCTCCTGGCTCAATATGTTTTGTGGCGATTACTCCAAAACCTAATAAATTGGGTATAAATAAGTGTAAATTAAGTATGAGAAAAGATTCATAAAGTTGTTAAGGTTGTCTAAACTGTTTTAAATGGTAGCCCTGCTTGGAAAACAAATACGATATCTACATCTAAAAGTGCAAAACTACAAAACTCATATGTATCATGACACTGAATATTGATAATTTCCATTGTTAAACAGGCCCCCGGAGTCTAACTGGCAGTTACATACAAATAATATCAAGATCACTCGCACATCTACACAATGGAGTTTAATTTGGACATCAGCAGCTAGCATAAATACAGGCAGGAAAACAGATATAAATCCACCTTTAACTGATTCAATCATGTTTTTTTGTTTCTCTTGTGTTTTTTTTTAACAGCCTGTTGTTTTTAGCTACACATTTTAAACCCAACCATTCGACATTATTTAGAGACCAAACTTAGCTTTTAATTAAGTTTTGCAAAGTCATACTGATGGCAGAATTGAATGCCGTAACTTACCTTTCTCTTCACACATTAATTTTTTCTCGAATGTGTCTTTATCTTTCCCCGAAGCAATGAAGTACAAGGCTTCCTTTTCAGGAGAAACTCTTTTGGGTCTCATTTTCCTGTGAAATATAAGAACATTTTATGCAGGATATAGTGCATATGCTAAGTAAAAAAAAAAAAAAAAATAGAAAATACTCTAAAAAAAAACTCCTTAGAATTGTGTAGACAATAACTTATTGAAAAGATGACAATGTGGCTGATAATTTACTACATTTTTACTATACTTTTTATATCAAGTATTTTTATAAAATCATTTTAAAAAGAAACTGAATATCAATAATACCAATCTGCATGCACATTTACATTGTAAGAGGATGCAAAAACATTGTATAATGTTAGCATTTACAAATCATCATAAAATGAAGTTAGAATGTACAACTTACCTTTTACTTCGGAAAGAAAAAAAGTGAGATGAGAAATGGCTCAGTGCGCTTAGGATCTTGGGATCTTGTAGGTAGATAAATCTTTAAACTATAATAGAAAGATAACTCTCCAATGTAGGAAACAATCTCGTTAAAGTCTTCTAAAGTTGTGCTCTTCCAAATGCCAAACATGAAGTGTGAATTAGGAACCTGGAATAGAGAGATATACGTTCTGCTATCGGAGCAGTGATTGGGCCATCGGATAAACCACAGTTAGCCAACATTACTATTGGTTCTGTTATGCTAATGTTTTGTGATTGAAATCAAATAGCTAGATTAACATAAGGGTAGAATCTGTTGGTAAATTAGTTTTAAATCCAGTTGTAAACATCAACTGGATCAGGAAAAAGTACTTTTCATAATTAGTATTATTTTGCATGCATTTTAAATAGAGCACAGAACACAAACCTATATCAATGGCAGATAAAACATGATAAAGTTAATAAAGGAAAAGTTCAAAAATAATATCAAACTATGGGATGGTGCAGCATTTAAAGAAAGTAGGCGATATACAATTAATTTACTATTTAAAATATTTTAAAAGACAGAAAAAAGTAATTTACCACAATGTAAAAAAATAAATAAATAAAAAATCTGCTCATTTATAAATCAAATGATGTTATAGGGATGTAGCAGATTACCATGGGCATTCATATTTTTGTTGGTTTAACTAAACCTTTATACCACATCTGAAACGAAAGCTCATATTAATAGTTCCTCTTGTTGAATCTCTAAAAAAATACATGCAGAGTCCTCAGAGTGTTTTAAGTATAGGATGACTTGTTTAAGCATGTGTATTTTTAGGTCTAAGGTAAACTTTCACAGCCTGGCCTTTGAAGCCGTTCTCCATAGAGATGCTAATGTCCTGCAGGTAGTGGGGGTTGCAGCTCAGTCCACTCAGGGACTGAAAACACAGTGAGAAAGCGTCCGATCACAGCCATTGGGATATGTTTCAATCAGCTCTGTAATTTAGCAGAGCTGTTTACAATACAGTCAAATCACACCACATGTATTTTTACACGTTTATATATCAATGTTTATACTTAAACACATTAACATTTTCTAAGACAGCCCTTGTTTTAGCAGGTGGGGAATAAATGAAATATGATGAGTATGTCATAAATCTTGCTTTAGTAAGCAGACACTTGAGAGCTTAATGTTACTTACTCAGACTGTTAGTATTAAACAGATATGTTAGCTCAAATACAAAAACTTATACAATTGATAATACTTGATTATACATATTTGGAATGTCTAAAACATGGATGTGGTAAATGGATCTAGGAACACAACAAAGCTAAAACCATTACTGAAACCATTTTGATTCTGTCAAAAATAATTTCTAACAATTGCACCCCTTACATGTCCAGTCAGTCCCTAATTCAATTTTTTAAGATGTTTTCAAAATATCCACAGTGTATTTTTTAATGTATGTTTGTTTTTATTTGGTGTGGCTCAGATGATGAATGGAAGTGCATGTTTATGTTATTTTTGTGTTGTTTTTTTGTCCCAAAATAAGAAACCGTAAGTGAGTGCTTGTAATAACTTCCAGTTAAAAAATATTCATAATTACCGGTTGCTTACATGCGCTCCTCACAAAGATTAATACATTTTTTAGGTTAAAGAGCTAAGGATGTTAAATCCACAAATATCTTAACTGTTATCCATAAGCCAACTGCAATTAAGACATTTGATCAAGAAGTTTATGACAAAGAGAACGATATATCTAGCACAGAGAAACAACCTGTAGGAGCGGGATTTGATCAGATGTGAGTGTGAGCGGCACACAAGTGGAACGTTTGCTTGGATTGGGTCGAGCGCAATGCAATCTTTGCTCAAATGCTCTGATTGGGATTAAAGATTTTTAAATAAAATGCCATAGAGAAACAGATACCATATTATTAAGATATCCACAGAACTAACCATTTAAAAAGTAAAATTCCTGTTTTTTACATAATGAACCTAAACACAAGTATTTTACTTTTAAAAATCCTATTTACTTTAACTTTTTTAACGTTTTACATCAACCACCAGTATGTAAACGTTGAATTAACTATAAAGTAAGGTGAAGTAAATGAGTGACAGCCCTTTTCACGTCCCTAAGTTGTGGCCAAAATGTTTTTCCAGCTTTTGCGAAGAGTAGAGCAGACAATATAATAAGTGCCGAAGCAAAAACAGTCGATACACTTGTTACAACTGAACAGGTTATTTACAAATAGTTGATGAATGAATCAGCTTAGATGAATAGCTTATTTACAACAACAATATGATTTTCTGTCTTAATTCTGCCTCTGATTGTTTCACTGCTAGTATATCTGCTAGTGAATTGAAGCATTTAATGTAGTCTATTAACACCTGGTCTAGCGAGATAAAAACATGCAGGAAGTTACTAAACTGCAATCACCTGTGATTATCATATGTAAAGGCAAATTTACCTTGAATGTAAATCGTTAACCACACATTCCAAAAGAATAGTTTTAAGCACTATGTCAATGAAAGGATATTGCTGTTTTTTGTAACTAAAACAACTCAATTCACACTAGTGAAGCTGCTACTATATGGCTACTTCACATCTGGGTCATTCACCCTTCTCAGTGTTTATTTTGCGATAATAGACGGCTGGATGTAGCCTACATCCCTTACTCACTTTACTAACTAACCAACAAATTATTTAAATAACAAAAAAAAGTTAGTAAAACTTAATGTTAGTAAAAAAATAAGTGGTTGGTTCATTTTCATTAATTTGGTTAAAAAACAATATTAATAAATGGAAACTTATAAAGTGCTACCCATTTTCAATGAGGTTGTGTTTTTTAAGAGTTACTATAAACTTATAAACGGTTGTGTTTTTATGAGCTCATATGAATAAGATAAATACACTTAATTAATGTATTATAATAGCATTGGTTACTTCAGATTACTGAATGCATTAAATTACCGACATTAAAGGAATAGTTCACTTTGAAATTAATTTTTGATATGTTTTATCTTCCCTCAAGGGCATCCGAGATGTAGGTGTCTTTGTTTCCACAGTATTTTCAATTTTGACATTTTTTGGTCAAACCGTTCTTGTCTATCAGTCCAACACTATCTCACGACCAATTCCAACGCATTCTCACCCCAAGGCGTCACCTTTGACCATGCTTCAATATTTGACGTTTTAGGCGCCCTTTAGCGTCACTTACATGACGCGATCCTACGGCGTCATCTAACTGACGCTAAAGGAAAGCGTCAGTTAGAGGACGCGGTTAGGTTTAGGTGTGGGGTGGGGGTAGGGTACACGCGATCCTAGGGCGTCATCGAACTGACGCTAAAGGGCGCCTAAAGCGTCAGATATTGAAGCATGTCCAAATGCTTCCCAAGGCGTCAATTAAGTGACGCCTTGGGGGTGAGAATGGGCTGCCAATTCGTACGAATTTGACGCATGATTAAAAAGTGTCTAATTCGTACTAATTCGTACGACCTCACTCGTACTAATTCCTACGATTTTTCTAAACCCACGTGATGGTTAGGTTTAGGGGCGGGGTCAGGGGTAGGTCATTCGTACGAATTCATACGAATTGGCCAATTCGTAAAATATGTACGATTTAGCAAAATCGTATTAATTCGTACGTGTGAGGTCGTATGAATTGTTACGAATTAGCCACTTTTTAATCATTCGTCGAATTCGTACGACTTGGTCGTGAGATCGGGTTGATCAGTCATACACTGGAGGTGAAGGGGGTCCACCAAAGAGCAGCACAGAGAAGTCCAAACCGCAATGGAAGACGATTTCGGGATATCTAAATATGTTTAGTAAAAGGTAAAACTTCCGAAATCTCTGTGTAAATATTGAGTGACGTCACACGCAAGCGATCACTTCCGGCGTAACATTGAACTGATTCAGTTCGGTTCAGTTGGACATTGAACAACAGATTCAGATCACTGTGATTACAAGAGGTAAAACGATATAAATACTGTTGGTTTTCTCACACAAACCGCTCATTTCGTGTCTTAGGCCATCAATGTGTACTTACATTTACGAGTCATTAAATCATGTTTAATTTGGACTTCTCTGTGCATGCTTTTTGGTGGACCCCCTTAGCCTCCAGTGTATGACTGATAGACAACAACGGTTTGACTGAAAAATGTCAAAATTGAAAATACTGTGGAAACAAAGACACCTACATCTTGAATGCCCTTGAGGTAAGCTAAAACACATCAAAAATTAATTTCAAAGTGAACTATCCCTTTAAGAAAGTACTGGACCATGTGTTGTTTATTTGGAGTTCCATGCATATTTAATCTAGTTCACTGTTTACTCACCAATACATTGGTATAACCCCAATTAATTTACTATTTAAAAGATTTTAAAAGACAGAAAAAAGTAATTTACCACAATGTAAAAAAATAAATAAATAAAAAATCTGCTCATTTATAAATCAAATGATGTTATAGGGATGTAGCAGATTACCATGGGCATTCATATTTTTGTTGGTTTAACTAAACCTTTATACCACATCTGAAACGAAAGCTCATATTAATAGTACCTCTTGTTGAATCTCTCAAAAAATACATGCAGAGTCCTCAGAGTGTTTTAAGTATAGGATGACTTGTTTAAGCATGTGTATTTTTAGGTCTAAGGTAAACTTTCACAGCCTGGCCTTTGAAGCCGTTCTCCATAGAGATGCTAATGTCCTGCAGGTAGTGGGGGTTGCAGCTCAGTCCACTCAGGGACTGAAAACACAGTGAGAAAGCGTCCGATCACAGCCATTGGGATATGTTTCAATCAGCTCTGTAATTTAGCAGAGCTGTTTACAATACAGTCAAATCACACCACATGTATTTTTACACGTTTATATATCAATGTTTATACTTAAACACATTAACATTTTCTAAGACAGCCCTTGTTTTAGCAGGTGGGGAATAAATGAAATATGATGAGTATGTCATAAATCTTGCTTTAGTAAGCAGACACTTGAGAGCTTAATGTTACTTACTCAGACTGTTAGTATTAAACAGATATGTTAGCTCAAATACAAAAACTTATACAATTGATAATACTTGATTATACATATTTGGAATGTCTAAAACATGGATGTGGTAAATGGATCTAGGAACACAACAAAGCTAAAACCATGATATGATTTTCTATCTTTTAACTTATTTATATTTTTAAACATAAACGAGGATATTGTAGAGATTACCATATTGTTGTTTTACTGTCTACCTCTCAGCAACAAAAACTAGTGATTGAATGTGTATGTATGTAAATATTCACTGATTCAAAAAAATAAACAAGGTCCTATACACTTGGCATTAACTTATATATTTTTTTAGATACAATCATATTGGGACAATGATATACAGATGTAATCAGGATCTGAATGAGTTTGATCTTGTCTACTTTCGGCCATGATGATTGCAAACGAGGATGAAATAAAAGCTGTATTTAAATGGAGCAGTCCAGTTTATTTAAAGTACATTGGTAAAACCACAATGAGCTGAAAAACCATACACTGATAAGAACCGACAAAAAAGGAACAAAACACAGACAGAAACCTAACACTTTCAAGTAGGTTGAAATCCAATCACACATGGTGACATACACGTTTAAAGTGACTATGTGTAAACAGCCATTTGTCTTTTTAATTTCTTGTGATCAGATTGATGAAAATTCATGTTAATAACAGGTGTAAATGTGGCTCGATGTACATAATTTTCTTAGATTTTTAATTAAATTCATTATTGCTGTTGTTTTGTTTTGGTGTAAGACTACCCCAGGTGAAATACACCAATATGAAATTAACAGGAGTAAAAATGTATTGTTAATTGTTAAACGGTAATTGTAACAGGACTTTTAATGACTTACATAAAATGTTGCAGACAAAATAATCTGAAAGTTATATGGTGTTTATTTCTTTGGGACATTTAAAATAAATATATTTTATTAAAACTAATCTGAAGTAAATAATAAGATCTATCACAAAATCTATGTTATAACTAAGTCTTAAATTTACTTTTATATTTGTTTTTTGTTTTTTTGTTTCTTTTGTTTTTTGCAGTGTATAAGGTCAAAATTTTCTTGATTGACACTGGGCTAGTCCAATCACATCTTTAATCACCTCCCCCTCTGGGCTAAGAGAGCGTGCAGTGTCAGTGAGTATCTGTCAAAATAGTCAAAGCGATGGAGAAGAAACACAAGGAATGTGCAGAGAAATGGCGTGAAAAAAAAAAAAAGAAACCGCCTTCAGTGTCTGATTAGGAGTGAGGGGGATCATGAGAGACATTGAGTGTAGAGAACTGTTTGTTAGAGATATTTGACAATTACGCATTTTATTAGAATTATAATGAGAGTATAAGACCCGTTTGTAAACCATGTTTTTTGTCAAAATAAAAGCTGAATGCCGTTTCCATCAAAATAAAAGATAATGTTTTTATATCTCTTTCAAGTTACAGAAATTAGTTCTAAGCTAATGATGAAAGTTGCTTTTATTTTTCAGTGCATGTGTTTTACAATATATGGCTATAACTGTCTTGTGATTAATATTATAACTATGATTAATTATGTATTATGTAATGTAGACAGACACTATATCCCAACTAAAAGAGTTTTGAGTTTTTCTTTGTTCAATTTGCACACTGAATATGGGTTGGAGCTCTTAAATTTGAACTCTCAAAGTGCACCAGATTGATGAATTTAACATTAAAGGGTTAGTTCACCCAAAAATGAAAATTCTGTCAGTATTTACTCGCCCTCATATTGTTCCAAACCCCGTGAGACCTTCGTTCATCTTCGGAACACAAATTAAGATATTTAAGATATTAAGATCGCTCCTGCATACAGTCCATAGGCTTCTTGAGGGAATGACTCTTGATGGCATAGAAAAGTCATTAAAGACATCGTTAAAATAGTCCAAGTGACTACAGCGGCTCAATCTTAACTTTATCAAACGACGAGAACACTTTTGTGTGCAAAAAAACAACAAAAATAACGACTTTATTTCAACTATTGGTTTATTTCTCCCTCTGCGCGAGTCAGGTTACTAGTTTAATAGCGTAAGCTTCTGTTATTATACGTCACACGCATCACACACACATGACCAGCGTCGGCCAATAGTGAGCCTTCGTGTGACGTAGCTCTACGCAATCACACTACGTTAACTGACTACAGGCCCATGGAGAAGGAAGTGAATAATTGAAATAAAGTCGTTATTTTTGTTTGTTTTTGTGCACAAAAATATTCTCGTCGTTTGATAAAGTTAAGATTGAGCCCCTGTAGTCACTTGGACTATTTTAACGATGTCTTTAATGACTTTTCGGGGACAGCAAGTGCCATTCCCTCAAGAAGCCTACGGACTGTATGCAGGAGCGATCTTAATATCTTAAATATCTTAATTTGTGTTCCGAAGATGAACGAAGGTCTTACGGGGTTGGAACAACATGAGGGTGAGTAAATACTGACAGAATTTTCATTTTTGGGTGAGCTAACCCTTTTTAAAGCATGCCCCCGAACCCCCCTAGAGGGACAGAGGTGCGCTGACCAATACTATATTTCATTTATTCGGTTTGGTCATTTACAGATCATTCAATCAATCAATCAAAACATTCGAAACATAAACAGGGATTAAAGTTCTCCGTCGCTTCGACGGATTTCCTTTAATTGCAGCGGGTCTATGACGGATATCCGTCAATTGCAGGGTTCCCGTCTGTCCTTATGTCTTAAATTAACTTTTCATAATTTTAAGGCCGTAAATAGGCTTTCATTTCGCAAACAGTGTGATAAATGTCTTAATTTTAGTTTGAATAGGTCTTAAATTAAGGAAAGATGATGCGTATTCACCCTGCTGAGGGGGGATGTGATAAAGCCTGGAGTGGAGCGAAAGCACGTTACTCTCTCCACTCTAAGCATTCTGTAATCACTTTGCTCATGGTCCACTCCGGTTTTTCAATTCCCGCTCACGGAAAAACTGCTCCCTGGACCCTGTTCACTCAATCTTGTCAGGCGAGGCCACAGCTCGTTTGCTGCGGTCCCATGATAGAAAACAGAACGTGGGTCAATATTGGTCGTTTCTCAATACCAAGTACAAAAACTTCGGACTTGCGTCCTTGGTAGTTCGGACTTGCCAAGTTCGACTCGGGAGAACAAACTCCCGAGGACGAGAGGACGCTGCTAACAGCGCGTTCTTGATCGCGTCACTCAGCACGCGGCTACTCCGGTTATCAACTCGGCCTTTTTTCATCAACACCACTGTGCCTCTTTTCATTTATAAATGAACATAATTATTATCAAAAACATATAAATGGCCACACAAATGTGGTTCAGGCAACGCACATTGATTATAATATATTTATAACAACACGAAATATAGCTAAAACACAAACCTGCTTCTTTTTGTTTTCATTTTAAAAATATATAACATTATTTATCATTAAAACTGACATTTAACAAACAGACAGGGTTGTGTCGTTTTATTGTATTATGCGTACACATACAGTGAAGAGAATGAATAGTAATATAATATTTTATATATTTTAGAATATATAAAATTACACAACCATGTCTCTTTTTTTGTTAAATGTCAGTTTTAATGCTAATATCCCGTTCAAAAGTATAAGTACCCTAATAGGTAGGCTATAATAAGCTATACAATGAGAAATAAAGCAAACAATTCAGTTAAACATAAGTAGGCTCTCTAATAGGCTACAAAGTTAAAGTTAAATAGCCTACATAATAAAGTTATAAAACTTCACTTAAATAAAATAAAATAAAAACATGCACTGAAAACTTATGTATATGGTTGATTATTTGTCAAGATAAGTAATTGTTTTTCATAGATTAAAATAGCTTTTAAATTACGCAAACTGGCAATATTATATTGGTTTTAAACATCTCCCCTTAAAACGCTATTGGTCTCGACTATTTAAATAAAGTTACAGGAATTTGACTTGGCCTGAAAAAAATTTCAGTCAGAAGAATTTTTTTCACTTTAATCCCTGCATAAATACTATAGACGACCAGGTGCAGGCAGAAGCTAAAGCTTATTATGCCTGCCCTTAACTTTAGAATGAAATGTAACTTATTAATGACAACATCTGTTCATAAAAAAAACATTAACACTTTCGTGAACCATTGTCCACACCAGAAGCAAGCCTGTCTAATTCATTTTTATTCTTTTATAGTTTTCCAATGTTATTCTCTTGTAATATTTTTTAAACTGAAAAATAGATGTGGCTTGTTTTAACTCATTACAACAGCTATTCCACAATTTAACTCCTTTATTTGATAAACAGTGTTCTCTTAATGTAGAATGTACTTGTGGTTGGTTAAATATACATAATCCTCTAAGATCATATTTACTTTCTCGTTGGGAAAATAATAATTGCAAACATTTAGGAGTTTTATTATATTTGACTTGATAAATAAATTTTAACGTGTACAAATCGACAAAATCATAAAACTTTAAAATTTTTGATTGATGAAACAGTAAATTACTTGGTGCATTGTATGGGGCATAATTAATTTATCTAATAACCTTCTTTTGTAATAAAAAGATTGGATTAGTTCTAGTTTTGTATGTATTTCCCCAAATTTCAATACCATACATTAAGTATGGTGTAACAAGTGAAGTATAAAGTAAATGTAATGCATTTTTACTCAAGATATACTGCAACTTGTACAAAATTGCAATCATTTTAGATACTTTCTTCTGAACATTAAAAATATGCGGTTTCCATGTCATTTTACAATCAATAATTACTCCAAGAAATTTTATATGATTTACTCTTTCTAAAATATTTTTATTAATAGTAATCCTGATCTCATTATTTAACTCTTTATTACTAAATACCATGAATTTCGTTTTATTTAAATTTAGTGACAATTTATTTAAATCAAACCAATTCTTTAGTTTATACAATTTTTTCTCTACCACCAACACAAGCTCTGTAAGATTTGGGTCAGAACAATAAATTGTTGTATCATCCGCGAAAAGAATAAAATTTAAAACATCCGACACTTTGCATATATCGTTTATATATAACAAAAATAACTTAGGGCCCAAAACAGAGCCTTGCGGAACGCCACAATTAATGTGGCGTTAATATACAGTTAATATATAAACATCTTGTGAGAAAGACTGGTATTGCCAATGCAATTGGAGAATTGTATTTTAAACTTAGTAGTTATTTCATCTCACTCATTAGATGGGGTTGGTGGTTTTAATAGGAGTTGTTGGTATACATATTCAAGGGCGTACACAGTTCAGTTGTGTGTATGTTCATATGTAGTGGGCCAGTCTGGGCCAAAATGCCCAGGCCGATTTTTTTTGTCCCAGTCCAGCCCTGGGCGGACTGATAATACTGGAGCACCAACTAGCGTTCATGACTTTTTTTTACAGTCTATACCTCAGCTAATAAAAAAAAAAAGCAGTGAACATGAACGAAGACGCTGACGAGACCCCTTCGGTTGGTCCTGTGGATGGGAAATTTAGTTATAAGAACGAACCGATGGAAGCGTCATTAAGAGCATGGTTGTTGTGTGCAAGCTATGCAACAAGGAATTCGCATATCACATCGACCCTTAAGTTTCACCTCAATGCAAAACATATACAATTGCACTGGTCTGTTGGATTTGGTTGAACAAAAATAAACAATATTTTGTTGCTTAAGCTTATGTATTCAGTCATTATTAAATGATATACTAAAAATCCATGTGAGAAAAAATCTTCTCACTGTTCTCAGTTCAAATATTTATGCAATTAAAATGCGCTTAATTTCGATTTATTAATTACAAAGCCTCTAATTAATTAGATTTTTTTTTAATCGAGTCCCGGCCCTAAAAATAATATATATAATTTACTCACACATTCCAAGTGATCTTATGAACCACTGACAACTCCTAAATAACTGGTTTGTAAATAATGCTATACTTCATTTAGATGTAAATTGATCATTAATAAAGTATGAAAATACAATTATTAAATACATTATAGATATGCTATTAAAACAAGAAAAAAAACATTTATAGCTGTATTTACATATATACTGCTTATTAATGTATTTTAATGCTTAATAAATGGTGAATTATCAGTTCACTAATGCTTAACTAATGATTAATACCATGCAGTTATTATAAAGTTACTGAAAGTTCCTATAAGCAGCCAGTTCACCAGCAGCTCTACAGTCTCAGAGCCTCTGGGACAGCAAGGCATTCAGACAATAGAGAAGTGTGAACGACGTGTGTTAATGGGCCATTGCAGTTCTTGCTCCAGCCTACAGGAGCGCTGCTGAGTATGGGCTTAAACACACACACACTCGCAAGTCCCCACTTGGTCAAAAATGTAAAAAATTCACCAGAGCGTTTTTTAGTTGATTTTAACATGTTTTAAGGCATAACTAACAGGGGACTTGAAAAATGTCCCCACTTCGCTCGGCGGTCCCCTGTTGGTGAGTGTGTAACGACACCAAAGTCCCCTCTTAGATAGGTAGACAAGTACACACACGCGCGCACACACACATATATATATACAGTATGTGTGTGTGTTATTATATAAATATGCGATTGTGTGTGAATATATTTGTGTGTGTATTTAATACTGTGAATATATGGTAACTAATGTACTAAATTAATCTACTATTGCAGTTTTTTTCTGAATATGTTTCTCTGCTTTTTTACTTAATCTGCAGTTGACACACTCCACCATAGAAAGCATAGGGTGAATTTACTGTTGACAGCTTACTTCTCCAATATCCACTATACCCAGTGTGTTAGAGAAATGAGTCACCTCTAAAGTCAACAAGAACATTGCAAAATTGGCCAGGACATTTCAATGAAATTGGGATTTAAGGTGAAAGTAAAAGCTTTTCTTTTTTTTTTTCTTTCTTTTTTTTAATAAGTAAGGGTCGTAGCAGATACCTCGTTTTATTTCAGTTGTCGTAAACATAATTAAATTGCTATAAAGTAAAAGGAGTGTGTAGTAGGCAGAGGATAAAATAACAGTTTGACACAGTAAATCCAGTATTTTTTCAGTTGTCATGGAATCACAATGTTAATAATTATAATAATAATAGAAATATAATCTCAACATAAGCTAATTATATAGAATAGATGTTTAATAGTCATTTGTATTGCTCTAGTATGTGTTTCTGTGGTGCAACCTGAAAAAAACATTTCATAGTATATTGTGCATGAATACAAAATATAGCAAATGAGGGGGAAAACATATTTCTCAGGCCTGAAGATTTCATAAAGATGAACATTTTGCACAGAAAAATTCTATTCAAAACCTCCTGAGTCTTTAGTATAAGCAACATTTTCAAAATAAAAAAAGAGAGAAAAGAAAAGAACAAAAACATTATCTACAGGTATGTACAGTGAGAACAGAAGAGCATTTATACAGTGGAATCTCTCAACTAATTAAAACAAAACAGCAAAAAATAACTCATATTTCAGCAGAAGGGCTCTTTCTCTCGGTAATAATAAATATGTTAGCAGGATTTGAAGTTGGATTGACATTACGTTGGATTGCGGCCTGGACATAATAAATTATTAGAAACATGGATTTTATACAAACTCTTCATCTTGTATCATCTCATTTTGGAGGCGAAACAGAATTTTAAAAAAAGGAAAAGATTTGCTGAATACACCAAAAGTATATTGACAATCATACTTGAATTTTAAGAGTTTAAAGAAGCTAAAAAGGCAATCTTAGCACATTACTGATAACATAAACTCCCTTGTGGCAGTAGCTTAAATGTGCAAAATAATATTTTAGCATATTAAATCTATGCAACCACTCAATGTTGACCTTTCTCTTAAGATTTTTTTTTTCCCTGCATGGCAGCGCCAATGTCAGTTTTAATCAAATACATTGTTAAACAGAAATATGTTTTTGTAGATATACCGAAGAGTCATGACATAATTGTTTTGTTGCATTGTGTGAGAGGTGTGCAGAGAGGTTACGTGATTGCCCACACGAGCGAACGTAAACGAAAATTGTGCTGTCAGTGTCAAGACATCAGTTTTGTGACAGGCCATGAATTATTTATTTTTCTTCAGCAGGAAAAGTGAAAAACGTTACATAATCCGACTGCAAACGTGTAATCCCCATTAATTCTAAGCTGCACAAACCTGCTTGTTTTGTTGTTGGCTAAACCTGCAAATAATGTTTCAGGTCACACTTTATATTAAGTATGTAACTACCATAATAATACATTGTGTTCATGGTGTATTGCAAAAACACTAGTGCTGCTATTGAGGTGGGATACATGTAAGGTTTGGGACAGGTCTGGTGGTATACTCTAAAAATGCTGAGTTGTTTTAACCCAACTTTGGGTCGAATATGGACAAACCGAAACGTTTGGTTAATAATTTAATTAAAAAATGTAACCCAATGGCTGGCTTTGTCCATACTTGACCCAAAGTTGGGTTAAAATAACCCAGCAATTTTTAGAGTGTGTGAGTTAAGGTGTTAGGCAAGGCTCAACAGTGTCATTATAGTTTTTAGAAATTAAAGGGATAGTTCACACAAAAATGAATATCCTGTCATCATTTACTCACCCTGATTTTGTTCCAAACCTCGATGTATTTCTTTCTTCTGTTGGACACAAAAGAAGTTCAAGTATAAAACAGTTGACCACACCCATTGACTTCTATTGAAGGACTTCTATGAATGTCAATGGCTACCGTCAACTGTCTGGTTTCCAACATTCTCTAAAATATCTTTTGTGTTCAGCAGAAGAAATAAACTCATACAGGTTTGAAACAACATTAAGGTGAGTAAATTATGACAGAATTATTATTATTATTTTTATTTTTTTTTTGGGGGGGGGGGGGGTAAACAATCTCTTTAATTACAGATGTAATTACATGCAGGTATTTTTTTTTAATATGAATATCATGTAGTATGTATGCAGTACGTGCATTGTATCAAATGATTAATTTAAATGTTAGCACACAAAGACTCTTAATATAAAGTTGGACCCTGTTTTATAAAACCAAAAGTGATCTGTTAAAGGGATAGTTCACTTTGAAATAATTTTTTGGTATGTTTTAGCTTCCCTCAAGGGCATCCAAGATGTAGGTGTCTTTGTTGATGTTTTTAGGTCAAACCGTTCTTGTGTGTCTGTCATATAATGGAGGTCTATGGTCACCACCTCAAAGAGCATGCACAGAGAATTAAACATGATTTAATGACTCTAAATATGAGTACACATTGGTGGCCTAAGACACACACACAAAAAAAAAAAAAAAACAACGAGCGGTGTGAGAAAACGACCAGTATTTATATCGTTTTCACCTCTTATACAAAGCGCCCACGCCATCACATCACTTGGACGTGGCTGTGGTTACAAGAGGTAAAAACGATATAAATGCTGTTCGCTTTCTTACACAAACCGCTCATTTCATGTCTTAGGCCATCAATGTGTACTTACATTTACGAGCCATTAAATCATGTTTAATTTGGACTTCTCTGTGCATGCTCTTTGAGGTGGTGACCATAGACCTCCATTATATGACTGACAGACAAGAACAGTTTGACCTAAAAATATCAAAATTGAAAAAACTGTGGAAACAAAGACACCCACATCTTGGATGCCCTTGAGGTAAGCTAAAACATACCAAAAATTTATTTCAAAGTGAACAACCAGCTCGCCCAATAACGTACATTCTGTCTTCATTTACCAGTAATGACTTATACTCATATCTATATTCAAAGTCTTTCATGTGATACAGAATTTATGTTCTGAGTTTTACAGCCCCTGATTGCCATTTATTTGTATTGTATGGAAAGAGCTACTTGAACATTCTACTAAACGTCTCTGAAAGTCGTACCTTGAGTTTGAAACAACATAGCGATGAGTCATTTTCATGTTGTGCTGAATTATAACCTGCCATCACCCTTCATATTAATACTGTAAAGAAGTGGCCATTCGTGCAAGAGCAAACTTAAAAAAACAAACAAACATCCAAGGCACATCATACATACAAACAATCGTTTTTTCTCCCTGTCAAATAGTTTAAAAGTTCATAAGACTGAATCAACATTAAGAAGTCCCAGGGGCGTGTCCGTTCACCTCCATGGACACCCTGCGCTTGTGTCCCGAGTACTCGCCGATGAACGACCCGTCTTCGTTGAAGTCGCAGTCCTCATCGTCTGATATCACAGAGCAGTCTTCACTGCTATCGTCCTCGTTGACGTCTCTGAGCAATTGCTGGCTGCTTTTTAACGGCTTCTCGTCATTGTCACTAGCAAACACCAAGAAAAAAATAGTCAAATTCAGCTCAGAGTGACTAAGAAGATGATCCTAGTCAAGGCTGGCAGACGGTGCGGGTAAGGAGGGGTGTTGGGGAAGGGTGCAATCACCGCTTTCTGCTAATTACTAATTGCTAAGACTTCAAGGCCTGAAGGAAATTCTCAAAACTAAATGGAGAGGAAATCACAGAGCACTGGACACACCAGCCAATGAGAGGACTGACTTAAGAGACGCTTTTGTGTGCCTAGACAAACAGCCTGTCGGGTTACTTTAGTCCCTTAGGAATGTTGGGACAAACCGAAATTAGCTGCCAATTTGAGAACAGGCGCACTGCCAGCAAGCGGGTGTCTGTAAGGAGACGGGGGTCACCTCGGAAGCTCCCAATTACTATGAGATGCCACAACATCTCGGATAGCGATAAAATAAATCCAGACAGAAAATATATTAGGATAAACTGACATTTGTCCTCTTTTCATTTTAGAAATAATAGTCCCGCTGACCACAATAGGATATTGAACAATGGGGACTGCGTCATCCTTTGCTGATTAATTGGTGCAGATAAAGACTAAAATAATTGTATCATAATCTGTTGGCGCGCAGGCACACACAACACATACAATAAAAAAAGTAAATAAAATAACATTTCTGAATAAAATACATTAAAAACAGTAGTGAACTATTATCACAATATGAAATAAGTTTTCTTTTTGTAATTTTAATTCCTGTGATCAAAGCTTATTTTTCAGCATCATTGTCACATGATCCTTCAGAAATCATTCTAATATGATGATTCGATGCTCAAGAAAAATTCCTCATTATTATCAACGTTGAAAACAGTTGAGCTGCTTGATATTTTTGTGGAAAACATGATACTTTTTTCAGGATTGTTAGAGGAACTGATTCATAATTCATACCGCATCATAATTCATACCTGAAAATCTTTTTCCGAGTCAATTCGTTCGTTTCGTTCGTTGAATGAACCAAATGACTCGGGAAAACTATTTGTTCATTTTGATGAACGAGTTCGAACAGGAGAGTCACAATTGTGCGTCACAGAACCAAGCAAGGCGAGCATTTGAGCTTATAAAACTTAAACTTTGTTATTTATTTATTAAATGAGCGATCGTTTTGCTTGATAAGACCCTTATTCATCGTCTGGAATCGTTTAAAGCCCTTTGAACAGTTTGCAGTTTGCACTGAAGTTTGTACTTTTGGACCTTGAACCGTTTGGTTCCCATTGAAGTCCATTATATGGATAAAAATGCTGGAATGTTTTCATCAAAAACCTTAATTTCTTTTCGAATGAAGAAAGAATGACATGGACATCTTGGATGACATGGGGGTGTGTAAATTATCAGCAAACGTTTTTTTTGTAGTTTTTTTTTCAAAAGTGAACTACTCCTTTAATATGTGGCCTTGTTAAGAGATATTCATTTCACCTACTAATACTGTATATCTTCATTCAGCATTTCTCTTTCAATAACTACTATCAGATACGTTTAAATTTCTTCCCTCCTATACCTGCCCACCTCTTTCATCTATAATATATTAGTATAGAATTCAATGCACTCTTTCATATTTCATTTCATCAAATGAATATCATCAGTGGCGTGATAAAGCAGCTCTTCTATTCTCAAAAGTGTCATAAATCAGTGGCCAATGAATCAATAAATAAATCGCGTAAGCCGGAGTAATGCAGTTTTGAAAGCCTCCGAGGCTCTCGTCATTCTCCACAGCTGGTATGGGACGCACTTCCCTATCTGGTTACTTCGGTTAGCAGATGTTCGAGTGTGTCTGGTGCTGTAACTCCCCAAACAAGGGTAGCGTTCAGATCAGACTCCGAGCCTCTGCTGAAGCTGCATTTCTTTCCTGAGGGAGGAATAAAATTGGTATCTCTGTGTCTAAGTGTAATGAGATGGAAACACATTTACGGATTCGAAATCCTCAAAATGCAATTAATAAGCTAACAGCACACAACCCCTTCTGCTTGCCTCTGGTATTTTATCCACACAGGTTTTTAATGTGCTACTTGTTTGTCACCTGGGGTGCGTTTCCTGTACAACGATGTACGATTCACTACCATAGTACGATACATCGTTGGAGAAATCAACTAGCTAGTCGCGATTGTTTCCTGAAACCCATTGTCGCAAAGTATCGTTCAACCACGTTGGTTTCGCACCTAGTGGAGAAATAACTACTTTTAATGAAACTGTTTGAGATCCAACCCTAGATTTGTTAATATAAATTACAGACATGACATCTGAGGACTATTTCTAATTGAACATTTGAGCTTATAAAACTTTGTTTTTCTTTTTAAAATGAGAGAACGTTTCACTTGATAAGACCCTTATTCATCATCTGAAATCGTTTAAAGCCCTTTGAACAGTTTGCAGTTTGTACTGAAACTGTCTTTTGGACCTTGAACCGTTTGGATACCAGTAAAGTGCATTATATGGAGAGAATTTTTTTTTATAACTGAGGTAACCTTTTAAAGTTGTACTATCATCTACACACAATACAACAACTATAATCACAAAACATAGCTGCCGTTCACTACCTGTGTGTGTAGGCTAGTGAGAGCAATGCTTTCCGTGTGGCTCCAAGTAAATGCCATGCATGTAGGGTTAGTTAGCAGGAGATGAAGGCATTAAGAAAGGATGTTACAGCAGGAGCTCAGTGAGATGAAGAACTTGTGTGGAGATCTAGAACAGAGCTAGTGTGGCTCTCTGACCTGTACTCGCAGGGGGTTTCTTCTTCCAGGCCGTGAGATTCCACATCAGCGGGGGACTCCTCCTTTTCCTTCACTGCCAAGAAAACAATCAGAAAGATTATGTGGTAACACTTTACAATACGGGTGCACTAATATGCATTAATTCATGCTTAACTAATGCACAGATAATCATGAACTCATGAAGAACTAAACCATTAATCAAAGATTACTGCATCAGCAACTAATAAAGAGTCTATATGAAGAGTTCAGATGCAAAAGCCTCTAAATGCCATTTGAATTTTTCTTCTAAAATGACCATTTTTATCAAGCTTGTATATTTAAGTTCAGTAATTTCACTTAAATGGCAATGAAGATTACCTATTAATTGTCATTTAAGTGAAATTACTGAACTTAAATATACAAGCTTGATAAAAATGGTCATTTTAGAAGAAAATTTCAAATGGCATTTAGAGGCTTTTGCATCTGAACTCTTCATATGATTAATAGATTAAGTAATACATTAATTGCTATTAATTCAATGTGTCATTGTGTATTAATTTCTTAATAACACATTTTATGAACTAATAGTGTAAATTAATGTGTTAATTACCACAATTAGTCAAAGCTATGCACTTCAACTTCCAGTTGTATGCCTTAATTAATCATTAGCTAATGATTTGCAAAGGTATTATGGCATTATGTTATGACTTTACTTGTTGGGGCACATCATTATTAACTAGTCATTTAGTAATTGTAGTAATTTGCACATGAATTTGCAATAACAATGAAGTAATTAATCATGTATTAATGCGTATTAGTGTACCTGTCATATTATCTGGAAGTTGAAATACAAGGCTTTGGCTCATTCTGGTAATTAACATATTAATTTACACTATTAGTTAAAAAAATGAGTTATTATGGAATTAATCCACAATTACATATTTAATTAATAACAATTCGTCTATGAACTAATACATTAACCTTACATACTCTTAATTAGTTCCTAATGTGGTAATCATTAATGAATAGCTTAAATAATCATTAGTTACACATTAATTCAGTATTATCTGTGCATTAGTTAAGCATGAATTAATGCTTATTAGTGCACCCGTATTGTAAAGTGTTACCGATTATGTTTTCTATAACAAGAAGAGTGCTTTGTTTACCGATATTTCTCAAGTTAATTGCTTTAGAAACGTCCTGCCTTGATATCATTTCAAAAAGGATATTGTTGTTACTCATAAGAGATCATATTGACATCCACTTGTTTTCTTTGCAAATGGTGAGTTAACATTCAATAACCTCACGAATATTTTCTATTTTGCTGCATGGAAGCACATCAAGGACACTGACGTCTGAGTAAACTGAACTTGAATAGCTTACTGGTAAAAGCATTTATTCTTTTCAGCTTGGTAAGCTATAAACTATATTGTAAAGTATATAACAGCCACAATGAAAGATCAAGGTGTATAAAGATGCCTTAGGCTCAATCTCATACACTCCATAAGGGTATTATGCAATTTTATAATAATTCATTCAGGGTGTAAATCTTGAATCCATTAAAAAACCTTTCATATTGGTTAAATATACAGTATGTGGAACAAAAAAAAAAAGGCCAGGCCAGTAAAGCTCACTGATCTCAACATATCCGTCTGACGAAGCAAGTAATAAGTCTGTGGGTTGGGGCGGCAGAGCCACACAAAAGCACAAAGCTAAGGTATAGACGCTTTGACAACAGATTACTGTGAGCTTGGACAGTGTCTGGGAAGCTGTGTGTGACCTCTAAAGCTGTTTGTGTTTTACCTGCATACTTGCCGCCTTTGTTCTTGAGCACAAAACAGCCGATGAGGACGAGTAGAGTCAGTAAAGCCACCGCGCACAACATCCCCACAAACCACTCCTGGGATCCCGCCGCTTGCTTACTAGACACTGCAAGGACAAAAGAGTTTGTTTTGGGGGAAAATGTCATTCATGAGCACAATCACACTGATGCCGACTTGAAAACATTGACAAATACTGTCTTGTTGGGTTAGAAGATAAAAAACAATAATTTCCCAAATGGCATTTTAAAATACGGTTCCTGCGGCAACTTCTGATGTGGGTTGTCAAATGAGAACAATCAGAACACAAAGTAGAGCATTTGTGGATCATATACATGTTTAATTACTTGTTTGTTTTGAATGTTTTGTGTTTTTGTGACTGTGGAAAAATATTGAAGTTAATTTCCAAATTTTGAATGAATTTTTGGAACACTTATGAAAATTTCCAACCTACTTTGTTCTACTTCTCGTTGCAGTTTCAGCAAATACAGAGTAGGCATCATTGACGAGTAAAGGTTGGATGTCATGTGTCCAAATGTATTCATTTGTCGGACATCGGGGAAGTGTTTTACAGGCTAGTATAAAAAAATATATATCTGGAGTGGAACTTTCATAGTAAAATGAAATGATTTTTCATTTCATTGAAAATGATTATTTATTTATTTTCATAGTAAAATCAAAATGGATTCCTCATGGTAAGACCTCATCAGAGGATTTCAGCTCTGGCCCTCTAGGTCCTCTAGCTCCAACCTTGACCAATCCCACCTGCCTGTAACTTCCTAGTAATCCTAAATTGTTTAATTAATGTTTGTTCCACTATTTTTGTGTCCATTGTCATGCCATGATGGTGTTGTGTAGCTTGTTGTAAAGCTACTTGTAACGAACTCTAATTTATTGTGTCTCTTTTACTGCCTGCAAGGTGTTTTTTAGCATATTATACATGTTTAGCCAGTTTATCCAGTGTATAATACAGATACAAAACAAAAGAGAAGGAGAAGACCTATTATGCCTTTTTAGAAAGTCTTGCTTTTGTTTTGGGGCTCTACTAAAATGCTTGAATGTTCAAAAAAAAACTAAATTTTCACTTATTTGACATTGTTGCAACACCTCTCTTCCCAGTCTGTCAGTAACGCTCTGTTAAGTTCCTGTCTCTATGAAGCCCCTCCTTCCAAAAAGTGCAGTGTGCTCTGATTGGTCAGCAGGATCATTGTGTTGTGATTGGTCATCTGCTTTGAGCATGTTTAGGAAATGTCACACCCCTTACATTTACATTTATTCATTTAGCTGACGCTTTTATCCAAAGCGACTTACAATTGCTATATATGTCAGAGGTCGCACGTCTCTGAAGCAACTAGGGGTTAAGTGTCTTTCTCAGGGACACATTGGTGTCTCACAGTGGATTCGAACCCGGGTCTCTCGCACCAAAGGCATGTGTCTTGTCCACTGCACCATCACCACCCCTATACATAACTTAAGATAAGTTAAAATAACCCTTAACTTAGCCCCTTAACATTACTGCGTTATTTCCGGGCTGGAAAAAAAAAGTGTATCTTGAACATGGTGACAAGCCCGTTCTCATCCCAAGGCATCATATATTGATGCCTTGGCCAATGCGTATACATCCAACGCACATGAGACACAGATGTATGTATATATATATATATATATATATGGGCAGAAGGTGCCTCCCAGTGGTCTAACCCTAACCCTACCCCAGACCTTAACCTACCCATAACCGAAGCGTGTTATATTGATGCTAAAGGGTGCCTTGTGCGTTGGATGTATACGCATTGGCAAAAGCGTCAGTATATGACACCTTGGGAATGCCTTGTGACAACTTACTACTAACACAAATCAACCAGACCTCACCCCCTTTTTCAGGCTTTTTTTTGGCATATGTCTTCGGTAAAAAGTATTTAAATGAGGAAAATTGTGACGTGAGGCATTTCAGGGAGTTCAGAACTCTCCTGTTCGAACTTGTTCATCAAAATGAACAAATCTTTTTCCGAGTTGTTTGGTTCATTCAACAAACGAAACAAACGAATTGACTCGGAAAAACATCTGTTCATTTGGATGAACGAGTTTGAACAGGAGAGTCACAAACGTGCGTCACAGAACAGAGCAAGGCGAGCATTTGAGCTTATAAAACTTCAACTTTGTTATTTATTTATTAAATGAGCAATCGTTTTGCTTGATAAGACCCTTATTCATCGTCTGGAATCGATTAAAGCCCTTTGAACAGTTTGCAGTTTGTACTGAAACTGTCTTTTGGACCTTGAACCGTTTGGTTCCCACTGAAGTCCATTATATGGAAAAAAATGCTGGAATATTTTCATCAAAAACTTTAATTTCTCTTTGACTGAAGAAAGAATGACATGGATATCATGGATTTATATATATATATATATATATATATATATATTTTTTTTTATTTTTTTTTACTGTAAATACTCTAGTTCAGTTCAGTCCTGCATGGCAACCACAGCTGCTGGTATAAATTACACAAATATATATTACAGTGCATTGTATAAAGCTCAGAGGAATGGGAGAGCTTTCTTTGAATGTCCTCAGTGCTAAACTAATGCACCCACAGAAAGACTATCACATGCTGTGCGATGTCAGTGATACCTCTAATGCTGTTCTACAGGCTAAATTCTCGAACTTCTCACCTTTCCTAGTCTTGAAAACCTCTTCAAAAATGCTAGGGCCATCAACCCCATGTGAAGCCTGCAGCCGGACTGTGTACACAGTTCCCGGGCTGAGCCCTTCAACGGTGTGGAAACCTTTAGATGTATTTAAAGCCTCTGAAAGCTGCCAGATACCATCACCTGAAGGAACAACCGCATAACCAGATAGCGTTAGGCCACAACCCAGCAGAAAGAGGTGATATCTATGATAGTGAAAAGACACACTTTGAAAGGTTAGAAAAGTAGACAGAGTAAAATTGATTCTAGGGCTGCAAATAAAAACCCACAAAGAAAAGTCAAGAATGAATTTCATTATCGTTTAGTCTGGATTTTCTGGCTGTTTGTTTGGTATCATTGAGAGGCTCTTCACCGAAACGTTACTCACATTTTATATTATATTCGTAAACGTATTAGTAAATGCAGTAGCGGTTCTAGGCACGGGCGAACCGGGCAGTCACCCGGGGCGGCATCTCTTAATGTCACATGGGGGGCGGCACGAGCAGTTAAAAAAAATCCTCTGTCCCGCGAAGGTTTTCTATTTTTTTATCATTTCAATTCAATTATTGGCAATGGCGCCCCTGCTTGCGGAGAAGGTGCCGTGCACAGAAGCGATATCAAGGGAGTCTCTTGATTAGTTCACGTATCGCGTCTTTTGCGCGCTTGAGGTCGTTATTTCAAATAGGCGATTAGGCGCACGGGAAGCGCGCTCATTACGCGCTCGCGGGAGGCGCGCTCATAATCTATAATATAATAGGTTTAGTAATAAGTTTAGTAGGTAAGATAAAAGACACTCCTTAAAAACAAATCTTTAATGTTATTAACTTGGTGAATTGATTTCATTGTGTATTAGGCTTTTTGAACAAGATTCTGTGATCATGTTGGTCACTATATTCATGAAATGAAAATAATTTACATAATGATCAACTTTATGTGTTTTTATAGTAATAATATGCAAAGTACAATTTTCTATTTTCTAAATAATCTCTGATTCTGTCCTTTTCTCTGACATTTTAAGAGTGACATAGGGCTACAAAAGCTATTTTAGGTCTATAACAGTTTGGATAGTTGTTAATATGATAGCTGTTCAAAATTATTTAAGAGATAAGTATTGTGTTACAAAATAGGCCTAAGTGTCTCTCTGACGATTTTACTTTTAAAAACTCCATTTAGTGACAAAGTATACTTTAACAAGTCATAACTAAAAGTGTGCCATGCACATAATTCAAGGCAATAACCAATGCGCTAATGGTTACTTCCCCCCTTTAAAGTTAGATTAATCTAGCAAAAGAAATGGATTCTATTCACTGTGTTTTTCAAATGAACGGAATGAGATTTTATTTTTGGGGTGTTTTTTTTTTTTTTTTTTTTTTTTTTGGTTGGTTTGGGGGGGGGGGGGGCGCTCGAAGGGGGTCTCGCCCTGGGTGTAATTCAAAGTAGAACCGCCACTGAGTAAATGAGTGGTTGAATGTCACTGTCATCATTAAAGCACAATAAAGAAAGGATGAGCAATCAATAGACCAAAAGCTTAGACCAAATTTGTTGTATTCAAATTCACTTTTTAAATAGAGATCTCTGGGATTAGTCATTTTCTTCCAGGATATCCGTTATTTGAGAGAGTTTATTTCCCTGCATTACACTCAGATCTTTTAACCATAATTAATTATTAAAAAAAAAATATTACATTCATTTCAATGGGAAAAATAGGGAATTACTGAACAATTATTACTTTTGGTTCTTCACTGTAAACTCACGCTTTCAAACTGAGAGTTTTGTTTTTTTTCTGTACTTTAAATCGTACATTTATAAAATATATCATGCATTATACAGGCACTGATCTGTCCATTGTTTAAAATGTTAATATCCATTTAATATAAGAAAAAACAAACAGATTAATTGATCATCAAAATCGTTCTTAGTTGCAACCCTAGATAAAACTTTCTAAAATGTACTTTATATACTGTGTGTATATAAATATATCTATACTTTATATTATATACTTCTACAATTGTAAACACTGAATCCTGACAAAGCAGATTGAGGAGTGACATTCTTACGGTGATTCATTATTGCAACATAGAGCTGTGAATCAGACCGTTCCCCACTGGTTCTCCAGCTGATTCTTGCAGAGGTGTCACTTACAAAGGTGGATATGTTGAGAACAACTGAGAGAAATACACAAAGAAGATATAGAACAAAAGACAGGAAATGCTCTCGAAAGGTTAGTTCCTGCGAAAGAAACCCAGTATACCCATTACCATAGGATTGTGTTATAGAAATTATACAGAAATGCTTCATCTAAATGAAACATTGTTAAAGTCAACATGAAACGGTTGATTTGAAGAAAGGAGAAATAAGTAAATAAATAAATCAGTAATAAGTAATGCCATATTTTGTAGAGAGAGTAATTAGTACAGTTATCTTAATAACAATGTTGAAGATGTAATTAGAAGCTATTAGTTATTATTATTTTTTTAAGAGTAATTTACTCAACACTTCACATAACATTTCAGAGAATAACTGGATAGTGGATATTTATTTAAGATAAAAATGTAGGGCAGGACTTTTGTCGGAACTATCTGACTGTCAATTATAAGTATTATATTATATAAATAACAAAATTCATTATAATATAAACATCTTTCTTTGCAATAACATGCACTGACAAAAAAATTCTCAATAATACAATCAATATTGATTTCATATTGACTTTAAATGTAAATTTCGGAGTACGGAAATGTTGAATGTATGAAGGTGTGAAAATGATGGTTAACTGTATAGATGAATGGATGAATACCTAAGGTAGGAAATATGGCATTGACAGAAGGAGTGTCTGTATTAGGTGAGGTGAAAGAGAAAGGTTGCCCTGCAAGAGAGAGAGAGAGTTCAGACCACATGCATGTGAAATAGAAATAATTAAATGCAACTAATAATACAATCGTGTATAAGCAAAATAGCTAAAAATCGGCCTATCAATGTAAAAGTCCTGTTTTTTGTTTTTTTGTGTATTTGAACAATGAGTAAACAGATGGTCTTTATGAAAATGAACACTGTTGAATGATGTGTTCCTGTCAGCAGCCAGACTGGTTTTGTCAGCATTGAGAAAGACAGCTGTCTTTAGCAGGGGTTCAGGGACAGTACTACTGCCTCACAGAGCAGCTCTTAAAAGACAAAGCAACCAAGCTAGCTATCAATAAGTGTTTTTTTTTTTTTTTTTTTTTGATGGAATAGTATGCAAAATTTAGCACAATATACAAAATTATTTCATGGAGTTACGCATGGACTTTTGATACAACAATAATACTAATTTAACAACAACAACTGTTTATTAATTTATAACATTATAACATTTTAGAAAATTAGTACAACAACAGGTACTATGATTAATGTTAAGACTATAATGTTTTCCCATGCTGTTATCAGGTAATGTAACTAATAACATGCAGTAGTTATTTTAGACCTACGTAATAATAATGTATGGGTTAAATATACTAATTAAGTTTTCAACCTACAAAAACAGCTACAAATCTGTTGGTACATACTCAACTCGGATGATGTCACTTCAGATGTTGACAGTTCATCTTAAAAAGAGAGTACAGATAAAAAACTATGAATGTATAAATAGATAAATTACCATTTTCTAGAAATTCAAACTGCTTTGACTATCTGACAGATAAGCAGACTTCGCAAAAAGTACTCAGTTATTAACGTAACCTTGGTTATAACGGGAACAAGTTCTGCGTCGCTAGACACAAAACTCCCTTTTCTCCGATTACTGAAGATTATAGAATAACGGAGCTGCGCGAACTAATGGGCGGGTCTATCCCTCTATATAAGTGTGCATTCTGCCCAAGGGAATCAATTTAATATGTCTGAAGTGACAAACGCCAAGCCGTGCAGTGTGAAAGCGTGGCCGGTGACGCAGTACTCATTCCCGTTATCTCAGGGAACCAAGGTTACGCTAGTAACTGAGTATGTTCCAGTACGATACGATACTGAGTTGCTCGATGGAATGGGAACCCATTCCAATTGTGTAGTGCTTAGATCTGGAGAACAAGGACACTGTAAAAGTCCGACTCGCTGTGGGTCGGAGGAACCGTTTCTACAGCTCCTTTTGTTACAGCTTTCGGCAGCGAGACTAAGCCCCTCCTTTTCCTTCCTAAGGGATCCAAACTTGACGGCCCGGAAAGTCATTGAAGAAAATGTTTAAATATTCCATGTGATTACAGTGGCTCAACTATAAGTTTATCAAGCGACGAGAACACTTTTTGTGCGGAAATAAACAAAAATAACGACTTTATTCGACTACTCCATTTGTTCCTTGTCCTGAGACGAGAGTTCAAGAGATTTCCACGACGCATGTGCGAGAATTGCGCAAGAAGTAGTAGAATAATAACGCAATTCTCGCGCATGCTTCGTGGAAATCTCTTGAACTCTCATCTCAGGAGTTCAAGGAAGAAAAGGAATATTTGAATAAAGTCGTTATTTGTTTTGTTTTTTCGCACAAAAAGTTTTTTCGGCGCTTGATAAACGTATAGTTGAGCCACTGTTGTCACATGGAATATTTAAACATTTTCTTCATAGACTTTCTGGGCCGTCAAGTTTCGATCCCTTAGAGATGTAGCAGTGATCCACCTCTCAAATTTAATCAAAAATATCTTCATTTGTGTTCCGAAGACTGCGGATATATATATATATATGCTAAACAAATGAAATTCCTTTGGTTTCTCTCTATATTCTCTTCTATAGAATATATAGCCTTAAATAATGGTATTTAATGTCAAACAATTGGGTCACAGGCTTTCTTTTATATAAGGAGGAGGGCTTCAAAGAAAATAAATTACATCAAAAACAAATTTAGAATAAAATCTATGCATATATTAAATCGTGACCCCAAGAATGAATTTTAATCGAAGATTGAGATTCTAAAAGATTCCCACCCCTAGCAATTACTAAGTAACTACCATGTTGCAAAATGCTACAAACTACAGTATGTGATACATACAGCTCTCGGTCGAAGTCTCAGCTGAGACTGTGGAAACTTCAGGAAGTGAATTTTCAGGCATAGTAACTAGTTGATGAGAAACAAAAGTTGGTTGATAAGAAGACAGATCGGTTTAAACAAACCCATGGAGAATGAGAATATGCAATTGGTGAAAACAAAATCGTGGCCTAGAAATTGTGGCAGAGAAATGCAGTGATGATGATGGAAAATCAGTTTTACAGTAAGTAAAAACACATCTAGAGGCAAATATTTTTTACTAAGGCACCTCATTGATCGGTCACTAGACTGTAGACATTATTCCACCCTTTAGTTCATCAGAGGACTTAAGCAATAATCTCATTTACGCAACAAGATCTTGCCAACAGCAACTTCTGTAGTTCAGTAACTGCTGCTTAATCACTTTCGAACACCTTGCGGCTGTGCTAATTAGAACACAACTAACTTTGCTTGTATCAGATGTTTGTCTCTCAGCATGGGCGCTTCAGATTCTGACACCAGATCCATTATAACTCCTGGGACTCTGTTTATAGTTGCTTCCGGGCACACTTACATGCTTCGGGGACGGTGCTTCCTTCCTCGCTGATGGCTGACCCACAGCCCACCTGCGTACACGCTCTCAGATAGAACTTATACCAGTTGTCTTCCTGTAGATCATGCAAGACCCAATCTGTAGTATCTGGTGCACTGATGTTCACAGAGATCAGCTTACCCACAGTCTCATTAACTAGAAGAAGAAGATCAGAAAAAAAAAAAATGTTTGAGGTCATTAACATTTTTAATTCATCAAGCATGCACTAAATTGATTGAAATTACATACATTTATAATGTTACAAAAGATTTCTATTCTAAATTTATAAATCTCTCTTTTTTTATCTATGCAACCTTTTTTATTCCCGTCCTGACCTTGACTAGCTCAGTACAGCATGCCATGAGAAGCTTTTGCTTTAGCCCTCCTCCCCACCTGTCAAATAGCAATTCTGGGTATTGATCATGCCAGCAGAAGTGTAGTCGATCTAGTCCATCAAGATAGTGCCCCTATTATGCAGTGTAAACGTTTTGCAAAGTTATAAAGTTGAAAGTGCGCGATAAAAAAAGTTCTTGTCTCCCAAAAAAAAAAATGATAAACTCTGAACCGTCTAAACGTGCCGTCAGCAGATCCAGCGAATATTATGGTGTCCTTTAAATTGTGTAGCATCATATTTAATTTCAATGTTTAGCCTTGTTACTTGATATTGTGATGACCTGACGGGGCACTGCAGATGTAAAATATCCTTGGGGCTAATTCTGGCATATTTACCTTGCTCAAAAGCTAAAGTGTTCATCAATATGCATTGTCCCTTTTAAATAAAACAATTCCAGTTTCACTTCCGTGAAGTAAATTCTCTTGGTAAACACCTCCGAAGGATGAGGATTTTAAGAGTCAGTGGTTAAAAGTACCACAGCAATACAACAGCAGTATAACATTGCTTCTCAAATCTCTTTGGCGTCTAAATGGGATTTGTAAAATGCTTATCCATTAAAGATGGGGCAGTACACACTTTATTTGAACCAACTTGCTCCTCAGAATCACAACCTGTAAGTATGATTAATTATTGATGCATGTATTTCGAACTCCTAGTGTTCAAAAATATGTAGTTTTTTGTTTTATATTGTGCAAGTTTCCGGCTAACCAGTTAACTTGCGTTACTGTCCAGCCTGTTCTCATCCTTTAACGTCATATAGAACGCTATATGCAAAAACGGCGCTATACTACGCACATGGCACCCGTTATCGTTAATATAACACGCGAACCCAAGACGTTATAAATCCTTTAGCGTGAATGACACGCACACCCTACCCCACACCTAAACTTAGCCCTCACAGCACGTGTTATATTAACGATAACGGGTGCCATGTGCGTATTATAGCGCCGTTTTGTCGTATAGCGTTCTATATGAAGTTAAAGGATGAGAACGCGTTGTACTGTCTTACTGAAATACTTCTGCTAAGCAGCTGTGGGTGACTATTACCTAAAACTGTGTCTATTAATGCCGATTGTCTGTTGTTCTTACAACTTTGAGCAATGATAAGGATTTAGCAAGATTTTTTTAACGTTACATCAGTCATTCAGTGTTCGAGCTCGGCTAACGTATGTAAAATTTAACGCATAAATTTGAAATATACGCATTGGTTTGTTGTTGGTCATACACTTGACAATGCTGATGGTGATGAATTACAGTTTCAACATCTCATAATGTAAACTGAGTAAGTTAGCGTATTATTGAGAAACGTCCTGCTCGTGTCATCCTTGGGATGGAGGTTCGGGTTGAACAACTAGTTCTTCCAATGTTTCATCATCGGACTCGCGCTCTGATTGATATGGTAAAATCAACACCATCGTAACCATACAGTCTCTGAGCTTCTATGAAGCCTAAAGAGCAGAAATGGTAATGTGCATTTTGTTTTCGACACGCGCTGAAAGCGGTAGACTAATCACAACAGACTGGGCCGTCTAGCCAATCAGAGCAGAATAGGCTCACGGAAAGGAGGGATTTAGAGAGACTGAATAAGTGGTTTGAGAATCATTGAAAAAGTGCAATTATGAGAAAAATTAACGTATTTTTTGACGTTTGACGCATGTAAACCTGTTGTAGGCAACCCGATCTCACAGGAATTTGTACGAATTTTACGAGGTGGCTAATTCGTAACAATTTGTACGACCTCACTCGTACGAATTAGTACGATTTTGCTAAATCTTACATATTTTACGAATTAGCCAATTAGTATGAATTCATACGAATGACCTACCCATGACCCCACCCCTAAACATAACCGTCACGTGGGTTTAGACAAATGTACCAATTCGTACGAGTGAGGTCGTATGAATTAGTACGAATTAGCCACTTTTGAATCACTCGAATTTGAATTGGTCGTGAGATAGCGTAGGTTGTAGGAGGCCTTCAAAACAAAATTATGAACCTTTAAAATAGCATATTAGGGACACTTTAATATAATTTGAAATCAAATTTCACAATATTACTGTTTTTGACCGTTTTAGATAAATACAGCCTTGGTGAACTTCTTTTAAAACTTGTAAATGTTTTGACCCCAAACTTAGCAGTATAAAGATCTATTACAGTTAAGCAACATAGTTTATACAAAATTAACTGAGACAGATAATGTAACAGGAGATAAATCTACGAGTGTCAAACCTGTCTGGTATTGCAGCAAGTATCCCGTGAGAAACCCATTGGTTTCGAGTGGAGGCGCCCACACCAACTTGATGGAGTCTTTCTGAAAGTTTGTGGCTTTCAGGTCGTAAGGTTTCTTAGGAACTGTGGGAAGATGTCAGGCACTACTGGTCAGTGTGTACATTAAACTTGGAAACTCATTAAAAAAGTTCTGTGTAAATTATTCTTCTAATATTCAGCAGTATATTTTGGACCGTGTGTGAACCACAAAATATTCAAAATTCAACCGAATTCACAGAAGAACTTAGCAAACACTGAATTTTAAACCATGTCTACTGTCAAAGAGTTCTTGCCTCCCTGTGGAGTTGTGAAAGAGATGGGACTGCTGCTGGGCCCATTCCCTCTTCGGTTAAAGACGTTGACAGTCAGGTTATATTTAGAGAATGGCTTTAGTCCCGGCACTATGGTGTGACTCCTGTTTCCAGGGATATTGAGAGACTGTCTCTCTGAGGGAATACTCTCAGAGGTCAACAGACTTTGAGTTCGCCACCAGTGCACCTATGAGCAAAAGACAGGCGGAAAAAGGTGTTGATGAGATATATAAGAAACAAAGAGAGGCAGAAGGAGAGAAAAGGCAAAAGTGGAGTCTATTAATTGTTATAAACAGCGTGTTTGTTGCTCATCGATCAGCACCACAGGGACCTTGAGCTGGAAGGGTCAGGAACTCACAGTGTATCCTCCAAGATGGCCCCTCAGGGTGGTTTGGGGCACTGGTGACCAGCTGACCCTCAGCAGTGTAGAGTTCAACACCTCCACAGATACATCCTCAGGAGGCGCCAAGGGCACTAGAATTGGTAACAGAACGCGAATCTTTTTAAGGCTAAACAAGAGGGGAACATCTCACAAATTCACACATACACCAGTTTCCAGAAGCAACTAAAGCCACAGAGGGGGAAATAAATGGACTGTAATTGGATGACACATTAGACACACTTTTTCCAGGAAAAGTGCACATGCTAACACAAAGCTATCTGCAGAGAATTGAGGGTGCATGGGAAAAGCTCTTTCAGAGATGCAAACTTATATGCGGCAATAAAAGGTCTTAATTTGGCAGCCGGTATATTAGGCTGCTGTCACTTTATCGGACGTACCGATCAATTAAACTGGTACAAGTTTTCTTTCTCAACATAACGGACTACGTTTACGTGAATACTCGCCATTTTGACATTATTTTGTGTGTATTTAACTGTTTAAACGTTGAGAAATTAAAGCTACACTGTGTGATTTTTACCCCCTATCTAGCGGTGAAAATGTATATGACAATCCAGTGAATATTATCTGTTCCTCTCAATTCCGATTTCGTTTTAACTCCTACGGTGGCCAATAGTCCAAGATTAACATGGCTTCAAGTTCGACCTCGTCCATGAGTGTTAATTCAAACGTAAACGCGAAAGGCGAAGCTTGAATTAACGAGTATGTCCCTCTTTGGCTAATGTACTTTCAAGATGGAGGGGCAACATGGCGACCGACATTAGAACCCCTTACCCGTATGTATTTTCAATGGCATATTATACACTCGAGAATACTTTATTACTTGAACGAAGTAAATATACATTAATGAGCACATATATTTTTGAAAGAACTACATTTTTTTAGCTAAGAATAAACTAAAAGAATTACACAGTGTAGCTTTAAAGCCCTATGACAACACCAATATTCATATGGAGTAAATGAAACGAGTGAGTGAGGGGAGGCGGGTTTTTGTGTCAACACGAAGAAACGAGAGAGCTAGAAAGCGCAGCTGGTATCGTGTAATTAACGGAAAATGTATGGGAAGAGTCATTTTGGCGTCGATATACAGAAAAATCCATATTTTTAACAACACCACATTGCACTTTCCTTTTTAAAGAGTAACTAAACACTTAACCAACTTTTTTTAGTTAATGATCTGTAAGAATGAATCTTTATTAATACCAGTCATTGATTCGAGTAACTTTTTTGGCATTTGTTTATAAAGTGTTCTATGTCTACAATATATGGTGTAAAAACGTCTTAGTGCTGCCCTCTTCAGGTTGAACGGTGGCTACTGCAGTTGAATTTTCCTATTGGATGTTTGCGGTAGTACGTGACACAGCGGTTGTTGGTGACGTAGGCAAGTTCCATACAAAGAGATGCGTCTCAGGTGCACGCCCCCTCCGATGGACTCTGCCCACTTTTCCAGCATTTTTCAAATATTGCCAGTGGGTGGAGTCAGGCTGTGACCAGGGGTTTAGTTACCCTTTAAAAGACTTGAAATGAAAAATGTATATTACATATAAAATTCAACGCGCCAAAGTGGCTAGTATGAGTGACTCATTACAAATTTGAGAAGATGATTGCATTTGTTGTATTTAAAATGCATGCTAGCAGTGATGGGGTTCTTATGGAGCAGTATTTATGAGCAATTCAATGGCTTTTAAAAACTCATCGGTTCTACGTGAATCACTTTCGGATCTAAATGAATCATTTTTGGTTCAGAAACGACATAATTTTAGCTGAAAGTTGACAAGTTTGCATCCCCGCACTTTGCAACTTGAATCACAGGGATAACCTTTTTGATGCAGGAATAACATGGACAAAATCAGCCCAACCTGTTGCATTATCCTCTAGACAATGCCAAATGTCGACTACAGAGACAAGGGCATGAAAAATATGAAAATTGAATAAAACAAAAGATAATCACATAAGTGTTTGGCAAAGAATATGTCTGATCCCTAAAAGCACAATGTAAAAGCTCAGCAGAAATGACTGATCCTGGTAAAGAGTGGATTAAACCACTCTCCCAACTAATCTCCTATCTTAAGTGTTTATTATTGTCTAATCGTGGCAGCGTCACACGACTGTGAGATGAATGCATTAATGAGCTGTCGCACTCACAGTCTTCCCCGGAATAACCAGTCACCACTCGGGGTTCTGGTGCCCACCCGTGGTGGTTGAAGGCCTGGATCTTGACCTCGTAGGGGACGAACGTTGGGGTGTCTCGCACCACAAATGAGTGTCTCTTCACCATCTGTTCTTTCCAACTGTCCTCGACACCCAGGAGCCTGTAGCTCAGTTTGTATTCCAGACCGGGACCGTTGTGCTCCACAGGCAAGAGCGGCTGGTGATTAAAGGGAAAAGTGGGTCAGTGCGCTCCAAACATTACTGAGCATTTGGACCACTTGAGTGCAAGAGACATTTGCTGATGGGTTTGCGAAATTTGGCGTGGGATAGTTTCTGGGGTGCCTCACTTGGCTTTCCTTCAGAATTGCAATCTGAAGGAATTTTGACTCATGAATATGTGAATGGAGATTTGCTCATATTCTTGAGACTGCCAGTGCAAATTAAGTTGCTACACTCTCAGAAAAAAAGGTACAAAAGCTGTCACTGGGGCTGTACCTTTTCAAAAGGTACACTTTTGTATCCAATGGCTACATATTGGTACCTTAGTGGTACATATTAGCACCTAAAATGAGCATATTAGCACCTGAAATGTACATATTAGCTCATAAAATGGACATATTAGCACCTAAAATGTACATATCACCTAAAATGTACATATTAACACCTAAAATTGACATATTACCCCCGAAAATATACATATTAGCACCAAAAATGGACATATTAGCTCATGAAATGGACATATTAGCACCCAAAATGTACATATTACCACCTAAAATGGACATATTAGCACCTAAAATGTACATATTAGCAACTAAACTGTACATATTAGCAACTAAAATGTACATATTAACACCTAAAATGTACCTATTAGCACCTGAAATGTACATATTAGCTCATGAAATGGACATATTAGCACATAAAATGTACATATTAACACCTAAAATTGACATATTACCACCTAAAATGGACATATTACCAACTAAAATGGACATATTAGCAACTAAAATGTACATATTAACACCTAAAATGTACATATTAGCACCGTAAATGGACAAAAGTTTACCTTTTGAAAAGGTACAGCCCCAGTGACAGCTTTTGTACCTTTTTTTTCTGAGAGTGTATGGCTCTAAAACTACGAGACTTCATAAGAGCTCCAGAAACATGTTGTTCTTTTTGTTGCTTAAAGACATGCATATATGCATTCCAATTATTTGTCAATGCTGTATGCAGTTTATTACCTCCCAGCTGATGTACATCTGATGTGGCAGGTGACCCTCAATCTTAATGTTTTCTGGGTTCCTGTCGGGAGCTGTACAAATGTGAATATGAATTATTTAACATACTGTATGTCTCAGTCAATAATACCATTGCCCTCTAACACTGCCAAAGTGTATCATACATAATGACGAGCACACAGTCATTGATGGTTCGAGACGGCACTCGCTTAAAAGAGCATTAAAATTTATGGAGCTTTTATAGACATCTGTATAATTTTCTCAGGGTAAATCCCCACAAAGACACAGAGACAGGCACTTCAAACAAGTCCAAGGTCAACCAAGATGGAATCACAGGTATCCCTACCACAAGGAGGCGTCTTATATCTTTCGGATGGCATGCTGGGATGACTTCTCCCTATAGCATTGACAGCGATGACTCTGAACTGGTAGTTAATGTGGCCATAGAGTGTCAAGGGGGCCGAGAACTGGCTGCTAGCCACTCGTAGAAGCTCCTTCCACGTCCCGGGTTCCCAGTGGTTCTCTTCATACTGGATGATGAACTCTGATCACAGGAACAGAGCACAGCTGTCATTGAATATGCAAAGCGCATGCTCTCAATACACTGTGGTGCAGCCCCAGTGGGAGCCCCCTTGAAATATCATAGAGCAATGCATGAGTATGAGCAACGTCCATGAAAATGACTTGCTTAAAGCAAAAGCCTACTTCAGAAGCACAGAAAATGTGTATCATTACACATGAAAGGGTACGCCAATGGAAACGTTTTGCATTCGAGCAAAATTTTAAATGAGTTGTACCTGTTATGGGACTGTTATGATCACCAGCAGCCGCCCAGTTGAGCCTCACGCTGCGGTCTTTCAGATCGGTGAGCGTCAGTTGAACCGGTGGATCAGGGACATCTGTCACATTTCAGACACATGAAACAAGCTTCATATCAAAATAACTATATCTGAAGACCATTAGCAAGAGAAGCAGAATCGCTTCAAGAAGAATAATGATCACAAAAACAACACATCTTTTCCACTACGTTTTGTGTTTTCTCTGTTTGTGGAGATTGCTGCAGCACTATTTGAATATCATTTTTCCAAGCAGGTCTATTATTGTGGTATTAAAGTAATACATAAACATAACAACACAGTCATTCAGTCTAGTCTCAAAAGGTCCTTCAATCATACCTAACACAGTTATGTATGCAGAAGCTGTATCCTGGTCCAGTGGTGTTCGAACAATGCAGGTGTATTTCCCTTGACCACTGTTGCTCACATTGAAAATCTGGAGAATTCCATCCTCTGCGAAATATCTGCAACCCAAAAAAGGTTCACAATATATTCAATATAATAATCATATTAATGTTCAAATTTCTCAATTTATGAATTCATAAATGAGACATCAGGGTCATCATTATTTCATGTAGTATTTCCAACTTCCAAGTCTCTGAATTTCCTTTACAATGAATCTTACACTGTTTCCGGAGCCAATATCTTTTTTGGCTATGAAATGAAATAAGCAATGTGCATTCCAGGATTATTTATGGCATATTTCTATGTTGGCAGCTATAGTCAATGGTAAAACAAAAGCCATGAAACAATGCATTGATATGTTAAAATGTCAAACTTTAGTTTGGGGACTATTCACTATTAACTAGTAAGGTAGATGTAGTGGTTACGTTTATGGGATGTAGAATGGCCATGCAAATTAAGGCATTTAAAGGAGTAGTTCACTTAAAAAAAAAAAAAAAAAAAAAACTTTTGCTGATAATTTACTCACCTCCATGTCATCCAAGATATATATGTCTTTCTTTCTTCAGTCGAAAAGAAATTAAGGTTTTTGAAGAAAACTTTCCAGGATTTTTCTCCATATAATGGACTTCGATGGGAACCAAACAGTCCAGAAGTTTCAGTACAAACTGCAAACTGTTCAAAGGGCTTTAAACGATTCCAGACGATGAATAAAGGTCTTATCAAGCGAAACGATCGCTCATTTAAAAAAAAAAAAGTTTTATAAGCTCAAATGGTCGCCTTGCTCTGTTCTGTGATGCGCGTTCGTAACTCTCTTATTCGAACTCGTTCATCAAAATGAACGATTTTTTTCCCCGAGTCAACTCGTTCATTTTGTTCGTTGAATGAACCAATTGACTTGATAAAATTGACTCGTTTCACTTGATAAGACCCTTATTCATCGTCTGGAATTGTTTAAAGCCCTTTGAACAGTTTGCAGTTTGCACTGAAACTGTCTTTTGGACCTTGAACCGTTTGGTTCCCATTGAAATCCATTTTATGGAGAAAAATCCTGGAATGTTTTCATCAAAAACCTTAATTTCTTTTCGACTGAAGAAAGAAAGACATGGACATCTTGGATGACATGGGGGTGAGTAAATTATCACCATTTTTTTTTTTTTAAGTGAACTACTCCTTAAGCGCTAATAAAGATCAAATATTCTAGTAATATGCAAGCTAATAAGCAACTAGTGAAAATTGGTCCCCAAACTAAAATGTTACCATATTTTCCTTACACCTTGAATCTTAAAATTATTATTATAAAAAAAAAGGTTCAAATATAGTTTTTCAAGGTAAAATATTTTCCATTAATAATATGATGATAAACAGTCATTCATTTTTTAGGGAGTCACACCACATCACATTTTACAACCTGAACTGTCCTTGTTTTTTTTTTAGCATTAAAGATTAAAGTCAAATTATCTTATATTTTAAGAGACTTGACTTTGAATCACATGAAGGTCAGCAAATAAACCTTTAGAGCAATCAATTCCCACAAAGTACAAATGTTCTGCCAGAGCACAAGTGGCTGAAGTAGAAATAGAAACCAGGCATCCGTCAAATGAAACAGCCACTTATAATTTCGATGTCTCCATTGATTTTAATAGAAGCGATCTAGAAAGTGTAGACACGGTTGGCAGAGGCGGCTTTCTGTATGAAATGCCAAATAAGAGCGCCGCTAAATGTTGTCATGACAATCAATGCCAAGCTCTGTTCTGTTCTCTGTGTGTTTTGTCTACAATTTCTTTAATTACTAAAAAATAATTTGTGGTTCAGGTGGAACTAATCTGGGGTGTGGATTTGAATCACAGCCTGCTAATTGGTGACCCGGAGTAGAAATTAAGCAAATAAAACAAAACTTGGCACAGTATTACACTGAATTTACACAGAAGATGCTGCTTGTCATCCTTTTCTAGCCTAGTAGAAAGAGGTTAAACCTCCTGCTCATTAGCTGGAGTACCTTTTGATTTCCAAGAGAGACATTTCTCCCATAAATGCACTCTATTACTGATAAAAGCATACAATTACATCTAGCTCCGCTCTGTTACACGACTACAAAGTGTAAGTACTTAATCCACGATTCCAGCACTGATAAAACTATTAATACAATTCAAAAATGTCATGGCTCATGCTAATCCTTCCTGTTTTGACTGCGCAACACTTTCTGAAACGAGGATTTGCTTAAGGGGAAAACGGGTCACCTACTTTTCTGAGAAGTTGGAGAGGATATTTATCCCATCCTTCATCCACAAGATCTCCAGCTGTCTTCTGAGGGTGGGGTCGCACTCCACCTGGCACTCCAGCTCGGCCATAGATCCTCTTACGACCTTTATGTCTTGAGGAGGTTCTACGATCCTAGTTGAATCTATCAACAGCGGACCTTTAGTTTCAGTAATGACCAGCAAACAGAAAGCTTTTTTTTTTGTTGTTGTTGTTTGATTAAGGAAGGTGGCTAACCTTTGATGAAAAGTTCAGTGGTGATGCTGGCGGTGCCCTCAGAGTTGCTTGCCGAACATTTGTACTGGCCCATATCTTCCATCTCCACTTTGTGAATCTGCAGGGAGCCATTCTTCAGGAGAGAATATCTCTCTCCATCTACAGAGCCCTCTGGGTCTTCTCTTCTCCTACAAAACAAACATTGAACTCTTCACAGTTCTTCTGAAATAGGGGCCCATGGGAAGGGCCTTTGCTGAAATGACTACAGATGCTCTGTTGATAAAGCCGAATCCAATGTAGCCCATTTTTTATTTTTTTAACATGACTTTCAAATTTGACCAAAGGTTTTTGAAAGGAAACTTTTCAAAGAAGAAAAGAGCATAAATATGAGTGCAAAAGGAGAGTCCCCTGGAGAGAACAGACATTTCAAAAGGGCTATAGATCTGCAGTGTCTCTTCACAATATATTGTCCCTTTTTCCCTCACTTAATTCACTTGACCCTATTGGGTCTGCAATGCGATCATTTAATAATCTGAGGAAAACCCTGCAAAAATCAAAATCAAAATCTTAATTGAGAAGTTGTTTTTTTATACATATAAAAAATATAAAAAAAAATATAGAGAGACTTTAATCAATTAACTGGTTGGTTGGTTGGTTTATTGATTGGTGTTGAATGCTTGGTTGATTGATTGATTGATTGGTTAGTTGGTTGGTTGATTGGTTGGTTGGTTGGTTGGTTGGTTGATTGGTTGGCTGATTGGCTGATTGATTGCTGATTCATTGGTTATTTGTTCTGGTTGGTTGGATGGTTATTTGGTTGGTTGGTTGATTGGTTGGCTGATTGATTGATTTGGTGGTTGGTTGGTTACTTGTTTGAGGGGTTGCATTGGGTCTGCAGTGCGATTATTTACCTGCAATCTGAGGAGAACCCTGCAAAAATCATTTTGCATCTAACAAAATCTTAATTGAGAAGTTTTTTTTATACATATGAAAAAATATAAAAAATTGATTGGTTGGTTGGTTGGTTGTTTCATTAGTTGATTGATTGATTTATTGGTTGGTTGGCTGGTTGATTGGTTGGCTAATTGATTGATTTGTTGGTTGGTTGGTTGGTTAGTTGGTTGAGTGGTTGCATTGGGTCTGCAGTGCGATCATTTACCCATAATCTGAGGAAAATCCTGCAAAAATCCTTTAACATTTAACAAAATTATAATTGAAAAGTTGTTTTTTTTTTATACATATAAAAAAAAATATAAAAAAATATATAGAGACTTTGATCAATTAACTGGTTGGTTGATTGATTGGTCTTGAATGATTGGTTGATTGGTTGATTGATTGATTGATTGATTGATTGATTGATTGATTGATTGATTGCAGGGAAGACCAGTTTATATCAGCAACAATGTCTAATATTAGGACTAATTAAAAAGCATTTTTTTTACTTTAGTTTTTAGCTGTTGAACAGTTTTTAGCTGTTGATTATAGAAATTTTACAATTAGATTTGTTTATGATAAATATATAAACCTTGTTACTGTGCATATACAATTTCATGTATATATGACTGGCAAAAAAGCAGGGTTCCTATGCAGTTTGGAATATGGAACGTATAGAGGGGGAAAAAGAAGAGTATGGAAAAATCTTAGCATTTCCAGACAACTTGTCCCTATTTTGATTTCCGTGTGCATGTAACAAGATTTCAGTGTGCTCCTCATTACAGATATATAAACCAAGAGACAAACAAAATGTAGCACCACTCGTCACAGTTGGTTAGGACATGAACGTCAAAGAACAGAAAAGAGACGATTCATTTGTGGCTTATCATTTGAGGGGGACACAGTGTTGGAATCACAACGCTTGTTAACAAACTCACCAGTTAAGGGCGGCAGGTGGTGAGCTAAAGACTTTGCAGTCCATAATCACACTCTTGCCTAACATGGTTGCGTACTCCAGATAATTCTGCGTCAGAATCAAAGGAGGATGATCTGAGAGAAAGCCAGACCATTAGTCAAAAGTTCACACAGACAAACATCAAACAGCCAGTGTGGCATATGGCCGAGGCACACCAAACCGAGGCACACTCCTGAAATTAAACTGTAAAAAAAAAATCTATTAGCATATAAAAGTGCTGTCTTCTTCTCCTGCCAGAGATACAAACTGAAAGCAGAGACCGAAGTACTTCACACAAACACTCATGCACACGTTTTATGTTTGTTTTCTATGTCAATTACGAATGAACAGCTGCTGAAACCCTTAAGCCATTACATGTCAGCAAGAGAATCATATCATAATCAAAGGCCCAAAAACTTCAATGAGAACCACAATCTTCTCGTCTGGCGCTGTGAATAATTGATACATGTAAATGATGGGTTGTACCTGACCTATCATCGCATTCTAAAAATAGCAATACGATTTTCATTGTTTACAGTGAAGTACTCACTCATGACAAGCACGTTCGTATTGGCAAGTATGGTCCCGTGTTTGTTGGAGGCTTCACACTGGTACACTGCAGTGTCTCTCTCCTCCGCTCTGAGAATGATTATTCTGTCATCAAGCACTCTGTGACTGGTAGAAGGGAAATCTGAGGGGAAACAAACTTGAATTGGCACTCTACCATTCAAAGGTTTGAGGATTGTACGGTGTTTTAATGTTTTTGAGATGATTTTCTTGAACAAAAAACTCCAATATTGTGAAATGTTATTTTTTATTTTTTTTTTGAATATATTTTAAAATGTAATTTATCCCATGTGATGGCAAAGCTGAATTTTCAGTGACTACGGCATCACGTGATCCTTCAGAATTGTGCTGTTCAAGAAACATTTATTTTTATTATCAATGTTGAAAGCAGTTAATATTTTTGTGGAAACTTGAGGAAAAAATATTTTAGGATTCTATTTCAAACATCTATTTGTAATTTAAATGGTTTGTTAATATATGGAAGCTTGTTTCCGCCACTGAATACAAAATAAAAATAAATATTGTGACGTTTTATCTCAAAATTGCGAAGATTTGTGAGAAATAAAGTCAGAATTGCGAGATATAAAGTCAAGAATTGCATGTTATAAAGTCAGAGTTGCGACAGAATTGCGACTTTTTATATCACAATTCTGACTTTTGTTCGGACAATTGCGAGTTTTTATCTCGCAATTTTGACTTTATAACAATGCATTTCTGACTTTATAACACACAATTGCGACATTATATCTCGCAATTCTTACTTTAACATGCAATTGCGACTTTATATCACGCAATACTGACTTTATATCTCGCAATTCTGACTTGTATCACGTAATTCAGACTTATATCACGCAATTCTGACTTCATATCTCGCAATTCTGAGAAATAAAGTCAGAATTGTGAGATAAAAAGTCGCAATTATCTTCTGTGGTGGAAACAAGCTTCCATAGTAACATTTATAAATGTATTCCCTAGTGAAAAATAAAAATATCAAAATGCATTTGAAATGCATTTATTTTATGCTAAGTATACTACAAATACATTTACATATTTATGTACTTAATATAAATACCCTGCAATTGTACTTCTGGTATACTAAATTGGTACACTTAAAGTCTGCTAAATTGGACCAACTAATTTGGTACAGAATGTACTTTAGTTATCTAGAAACAGTGCTGAGGTCCAACTAAAGATATACTTAAATTTATTTGATCGTGATAAAGTGGAAACTATTGCAAGTATGCGTTAAGTACACTTTAAATATTTCACATTTAAAGACTACTATACAGAGATCACACTATCCTTACTAAAACACATTTTAGGCTTAATTTTATGAAATATGAATTGTGCAATAAAGAAGTACTCCAAATAAAGTTTACTAATATCTGTAAGTCTCAAGAGATAATATGCCAGTAAATATGTAATGGATTTGTATATATATATATATATATATATATAGGCTATATATAACTCATATAAGTGATCACCCAGATTTAGACCTACCTATATTGTATTTATATAAAGTGTTCACAGGCAAATTTGCTTTATGTTTAGGTCTATATTGCTTTTATTTCCCCGTGTCGAAATCAGGCAAACATAAATGTCAGGCAACACGATTCCAGGCTGCATGTCAATATCCATGGATCACTGGATCTTTAGTAGCCTAAGTTGTAGGGAACACTATATTGAGTCCAACATTTAGTTTAAATTGATAAAATTGTTAGTTTTAGTCGCATTTCCGAAGTTTCCCCTATTAAATCCAGTCACGCAGCAGATCTTTTGCCACTCAGTCAGGCTGAGGGGGGTTGTTCCGGGTGGAAAGTGACGTCAATGCATTCCCTCTATTTAGACATTTTGACGAAATGACTTTGGGGAGCAATAACAGTGGAAATGTTCAATAGCAAGTGCTCTGAGAAATACCTCAACTAGTAAACAATAATATCATATCATTATATCAACAATAAACTTGTGAAGTATATATTGGAAGATACATCATTGACTTTTGCTGTATGTTATATACTGATCTATTGACTGTTATTTTACAAGAGCACGTAAAAATACAAAAGTTGACACATTTTCACTGCTGTTTAGTCTAAATAAAAACAACAGACTGTTCACACAACAGCCAGCAATTGCACTGCATTTGGCAAAGGCTTTGAGCCGACAAATTCAGTCAAATGGGCATTATACGGGTTGGGGATGAGAGGGTTTAACACACCATCGAGGGGCTGGCCGTTTCTCTTCCAGGTGATTGTGGGTTGTGGCTTTCCCGTAGCTGAACACTTGATGTGGATGTCAGATCCAATCTCTGCTAACTGACTCTTCACTGGCTCCTCCTGCCAGCTGGGCGGCTCTGAGACACACAACACATGAATACGGATTAAAACAACTTCCTACTTAGAGCAATACTGCCACCCTGTGTTAGGAAGTGACATGATTTCACAATTTTCTTTTGTGTTAATGATCTTATGTGATCATCAACCAGATTGTGTGTAAATAAATAAATTGGTTTTATGATTGATAAAGAAGAAACTAAAGAATAAATATAAAATAATAAGATGATATAAAAATAGTATATAATAAAATATAAAATAGATTTTATATAAACTGCATATATTTAACCAGATTAGACTCTTAGACTCTTTCATTGTTTTGAGATTACTGGATAATGATATTTAAAATAATTGTATACACTGTAAAATGTATATTATATGAATTGATTAATTTATATTATATTTATTTATATTTCACATTTTCTAGATTAGAATATTTATTTTTTATCAAACAGATTTACTGACTGAGAATCATCAAATACCCACTGTAAAAAGCTATTTTCATCATTTGTAATCACAACATTGTTTTTCTTTTGTCAAACCAACTTGAATAATTCATGTAGTTCAGATAACATAATATTTTGAGTTTATGTTTAAATCAATCTCCCTCATTGTATCTACTCAATTTTTCCATTTCAATGAACTTAAAATTCGATGGCAACCAGGTTACTTCATTTTTTTTTTTAAGTTAAACCAACTTTTTTTTTTTTTTTTTTTTTGCAGTGCAGGCTTAAGACATTGTAAATGTTAACATACCTTCCACAACAATGTTGAATTGACGCACAGCTTCATCAAGATCATTCTTTGCTTTGCACATGTATTTCCCTTCATTCAGTTCTGTGATATTTGGTATAGTCAGAACCTTTCCAAAGTTTTTGATAAGCGAGCGCTTCGGTAAATTATCCCGTATCCATTCTACCTTCGGTGTAGGCCTGAGAAAAGTCCAAAATAAATAGCTGTCAGTGGAAATGCATTGCTGCTGTGGTGTGTGTGTGTAAGCACTAAGTGGCCATAGAGAAGGGAACTCACAGTCCTTCTGCGATACACTCCAGCTCCAGCTCTTCTCCTTTTTTTAGGAATGTCGTTGAATTACTGGAGGGCACCAAAATGTTCGGCTTCCTCTCCTGAACTGAATGGGGACAAATTATGGTAAATAGCCTTGACATGGACATAAAAAAGAAATCTATCTTTATGTCTGAATAAGAAAAATGGGCCAAAGAGGCAAGAAAAATAAACATGATGCAAGATATTCTCAGAAAACATGCCGTTATTTTTGCAAAGCGACAGTCAGATATTCTTAGAAAAGTGCATATATCAAACTGAAAAGAACTGGACACTCTAAACAATGCTGGGTTGTTTGAGACCAAATTTGGGTAAAATATGGACAAACCCAAATGGTGGGTTAAAATGTAATTTAAAATTAACCCAACTTCAACTTTCACTTTCAACTGTAAGTTTTTTAATTGCATTTTTAACTCAACATTTGGGTTTGTCCATATTTGACCCAAATTTGGGTTCACACAACCCAGCATTTTTTAGAGTGTAGAACACACAATCTGCACTCTAAACAATGCTGGGTTGTTTTAACCCAAATTTGGGTCAAATATGGACAAACCCAAATGTTGGGTTAAAAATGTCATTTAAAATTTTAACCCAACTTCAACATTTACTTTCAACTGTAAGTTTTTTAATTGCATTTTTAACCCAACATTTGGGTAAAATATGGACTAACCCAAATGTTGGGTTAAAAATGTAATTTAAAATTAACCCAACTTCAACTTTCGCTTTCAACTGTAAGATTTTTAATAGGCTTTATGCCGTGCGTCACGTGACCAAACCGGAAAACGGGTCTTTCTCTGACAAGCGGATGCGATGAGTGTTAACGGCCGTACGAACTGACTACGATATCTATGGATATTTAAGGTAATCAGCTAACCTAACTAGTTCACTTTGTTATTGGCGTTTTATTACATTTAAATATCTAAACGTTACTGTGAAGAATAAAAAATATAAAACGTTTAAATATCAATCTGCACATGTGAGGGATATTGGTTATGCTAATCTTTGTTCGCTTCTTTTAAGTTATCTTGAGTAAAACCGCAAAAAAATTTCATGAAGCACATACAAAAGACCTGGACCGGAAGCAATGCGACCTGTTTTACAGAGAATGCGGAAGTGTGTTTTGCATAAAGCCAATTGCATTTTTAACACAGCATTTGGGTAAAATACGGACCAACCCAAATGTTGGGTTAAAATGTAATTTAAAATTAACACCAACTTCAACTTTCACTTTTAACTGTAAGTTTTCTAATCACATTTGTAACCCAACATTTGGGTAAAATATGGACAAACCCAAATGTTGGGTTAAAAATGTAATTTAAAATTAACCCAACTTCAACTTTCACTTTCAACTGTAAGTTTTTTTTAATTGCATTTTTAACCCAACATTTGGGTAAAATATGGGCAAATGGAGTGCAGTGAACACAATCTGCACTCTAAACAATGCTGGGTTGTTTTAACCCAAATTTGGGTCAAATATGGACAAACCCAAATGTTGGGTTAAAAATGTAATTTAAAATTAACCCAACTTCAACTTTCACTTTCAACTGTAAGTTTTTTAATTGCATTTTTAACCCAACATTTGGGTTTGTCCATATTTGACCCAAATTTGGGTTCACACAACCCAGCATTTTTTAGAGTGTAGAACACACAATCTGCACTCAAAACAAAGCTGGGTTGTTTTAACACAAATGTTGGGTTAAAAAATGTAATTTAAAATTAACCCAACTTCAACTTTCACTTTCAATTGTAATTTTTTTAATTACATTTTTAACCCAACATTTGGGGTTTGACCATATTTGACCCAAATTTGTGTTGATACAATCCAGCATTTTTTTAGAGTTTGAACTACAGAAAGTGCTGAAGCCTTATCCTAAACTTCTTAAAGGAACAAAGAAAAGCCCCAAAAAAGATAAATGAACATTTTTGAATAATTGATACACGGCACATTTTACAAAATACTTGACTTTCTGATTTGTGACTTACCACTCATGATGCCATCATCCCCTTGGCTTGAATTTACTATTTAAAAGAAGAAGAAAAAATGAAAGTGTTTGCATTTTCAGCACATTGAAATGTTAATGAATAACACAGAGCCAAAAGAAACACACGGGTGCATGCAAATACAAAGTAGTACGGAAGGGTCAGAGTGCTCGTCCAACAACTGATTGGAATAATTAGCATTAGACTTTTTTAGTGTTCATACTTTTAGCTGTGCTAAACACACTGCATTAACATCTTTATTTCTCAGTGGATATTAAATGAAAAGTGTAGGGCAAGACTTGATTTTATCCATCAGGAATTGGTTGGGTTGTAAAAAGTGGTTGGAAGAGCAGTTAAGAATAGATGGAGATGCAAGTTTGTCCAACGATTACTGTTTTATTAGCATGCTAAAAAACAGCATGCTGACGATACACTAAAACCAAGTGCATCTATTAGTTGATAGAATCGCCAATACAGCCATATGAGCATTGCTTCTGGAACTAATCTACAACCATCATCAATAAATCCAGGCCTGTAGATCTTTTGCTTTGTACCTAAACAGTGAATTTGTTACAATGTTGCAGTTTCTTCTTAGTTCGATTCGCTTTCTATTCATGAATGAATCCAGAAAAAAATACATACCATTGTTTCCACTAAAATATCAATCTGATTTCATTGATAATAATAATTTGGCCTATATTCGTGCGGGTCTCTTTTTTTCTTATTTTTGATTTCCTTTTGGATCTACGCACCGCGAGAAGATATCATCAGTTTGGGACTAACGTTTGGTGCTACGTCTTTCCATCCTCTTGTTATTGATAATAATAAGAAATGTTACATGAGCATCAAATCATCAAATTAGACTGATTTCTGAAGAATCATGTGACAGCAAAAATCCTGAAAATGCATCTTCGATCACAGGAATCATTTTCTAACATTTTTAATAGTATTTCACAACATTACTGTTTTTACTGTATTTTTGATCAAGTAAATGCAGCCTTTCATAGGGAGCACAAGAGACTTCTATCAAAGACATTAAAAAATAACACCGACCCCACAATAGCATAAAACTCATTTCTATTTAGTCCTCTTTAAACCATATCATGCTACTTGTACTCCCTACGGAGATTCTTGGCACGTACTTGGCTTGACCTTCAGGGCCATGCGGGGTTTCTGAACAATTGTGCGTATCCTGGAAAAGGAGGCAAAACAGCAGTAGTCATCATGGCTGTCAGACAGCAGTGTATTTGAGAAGTACAGATTCCCATTGAGGCCCATGGACACCCTCTCATTCTGCTCAATGTGCCGAAGATCTGAGAAACAATACAGAGAGGATTGTTAGATTAACATGAGCAACAGGACATCTGAGAGGGCAACCATCCAAACCGCCCAGAAATAGTCTCATCTGACAGACCGCACAGCAGATAACAGGCATCATGGGTAGAGCTTTGAATGCTCAGATATTCTATCAACTGTAGGTGGCTCAACGTGATTAAGACACCTCGTCAGCTCAAGAAGTAAAGACATTTGCAGTAACAACACTGCAAAAACATACTGGTGCTTGTTTTTTAGTATATATATCGATACCATCCTTAATGTTACATTTACTTGAGAAGCAAACACAAAAGTTTCCTTCAGAGAAATTGAGATTGGCTAATGTACTCTTTAAAGGGATAGTTCACTTTGAAATTATTTTTTGATTTTTTTAGCTTACCTTAACGGCATCCAAGATGTAGGTGTCTTTGTTTCCACAGTATTTTCAATTTTGATATTTTTAGGTCAAACCGTTCTTGTCTGTCAGTCATATAATGGAAGTCTATGGTCACCACCTCAAAGAGCATGCACAGAGAAGTCCAAATTAAACGTGATTTAATGACTCGTATATGTAATACACATTGATGGCCTAAGACACGAAACGAGCGGTTTGTGTGAGAAAACGAACAGTATTTATGTCGTTTTTACCTCTTGTAATCACAGTCACGTCCAAGTGATCTGAAGGAAGTGATCTCTTGTGCAGTTGTGAAAAAAATCATTTCCTGTATATTTAAATATGTTTAGATCCTCACAGTGAAGGGTAACACTTCTGAAATCTCTGTGTAAACAATGAGACTGAAGACCGAAGTGCCCTCACCCTCAGATCACTTGGACGTGACTGTGATTACAAGAGGTAAAAACGATATAAATACTGTTCGTTTTCTCACACAAACCGCTCGTTTCGTGTCTTAGGCCATCAATGTGTACTTACATTTACGAGTCATTAAATCATGTTTAATTTGGACTTCTCTGTGCATGCTCTTTGAGGTGGTGACCATAGGCCTCCATTATATGACTGACAGAGAAGAACGGTTTGACCTAAAAATATCAAAATTGAAACTACTGTGGAAACAAAGACACCTACATCTTGGATGCCCTTGAGGTAAGCTAAAACATATCAAAAATGAATTTCAAAATGTCAAACTATCCCTTTAACTGGCTTGACTGAAATTCTTCAAATGTCACATACGTGTCTCATGGTTCCAGTAAGTAATAATCAACTGCATTCTTCACCATTTACAACATGAACCATAACATGTTTATCATCAAAAGCCTATTATTATTGCAGGCGTTTATGAACTCCTTTCTGGCGCCAGACAAACACTAGTTATTTATACAGTTGGTTGAAATATATGCCTGCATCTGTTTACTGTATTCTGTGGCTAAGGAGTTGATTGACATATCAGAAACAATAAGGTTTGCTGTAACAGCCGATGATATTTGAAGAAGTTATATTGAAACTGACAAGAGATTCACAGGAAAGCACATAGAAATTCCTCATTTTGACTAACTTGATGCGCAGGAAATGGTTTCTTTAAAGTATCTTGAATTACCTTTGGTCATCCAGTACAGCTGCCATGGTGGAATCCCTTGTGGCGGGTTACACTCCAAAACCACTGATTCGCCCTCTGTGACCACCAATGGCTCTGTCGTCACTTTGGGAAACTTGGGTACCACTGTGATCAAGCACAAAATAAAAATTGCATTTAAATTCTCAGCAAAATGTAAGACAGGCAGCCTACTATGATCACGATTAAAAACAAGTTGAGCAACATCATGCTTGATATGCTCAAGGGGACACGTGGAAAATGCAAATTTTCTGGAACAGATCCATGGAAATTCTATATACAAGAATTTCTGGAATTCTACTCTTCATTTCATGATTATCAGCTAAGATAATGTGTGAGACGGGATGTTTATGCACAGTGACTTACCAGGCACAATCAATTCTGCTTCCTCTGATATTGCAGTTCCGAGCTTGTTTGAGACATAACATCTGTACTTTCCCCGGTATTTCACTTTATCTTTATTGTTCGGTATCTCAAAAGTCCCACTACTTTCTTTTTTAATCAGCCGGGGGTCTTTATGTGGGTCGAAATCCATGCCATCTTTTGTCCAGCGGTACCTGTTCATTTAAAATCACACAACAGGAAACTTTCAGCAACACTTAATACTTTCTTTCCACCTATTAGACATGGACAACAACAAAAAAAAGTAGATGATCGAAATGAAAGAAAAGCTCTTAGTATAGTTGGTGCATTTGGTAACACTTTACTTGAAGGGGTGTGCATAAGACTAACATGACACCTTCATAACCATGACATGACAACTGTCATTTTTTTAGTTTTTGCTGAATTTGCTCTTCTGATGGTTTTCAGCTTTCTCTTTCTGCAAATTGTATTTCGCGATATGACCGAGCACCCTATCAAAACACTCCAATGCTGTCTCTATCCTTTGTGAAAGACGGATAAAAAAGCGCACAGGAAATACAAACTTTGAAAAAAACATATAAACGACCCCACCAAATCATAGAGATGTCGATTCGCACGGACTAATATTCACAATAATCACAGGACCTACGTTTTCGGTGAAATATGATAGGTCATTTACAAATTACAGACATGTCCGATTATCACGGGAATAAGATCACAGACAACCTCCGCAATTTTTACAATTGACTAGAGGTCACCAGGTAATACTTTTCCCGTGCGAATAGGGCTAAAGACATCTTAAACAATGTCATATTTGCATTCAAAATGTCATTATTGAGCGAAAGTCACTTAATGACAGTTGTCATAAACATACATAAACCCTACTTCATATTCATAAAATATGTCAAGTCATGGTTATGAAGGTATCATGTCAGTCTTATGAACACCCCTTTCAAGATGTTTCAACACTTTTTTCTGTTTACCTCTTTTCTGTTAAGTTCCCTATATTTGTTGAAGAGAATCAAATACATAGAATTAATTTAAAAAAAAAAATGCATATTTGCATTTTGCACACAAAAATGGTTAAGTTTTATTTGTATTTGGTTATTTCTCCAGTTTAGCTGTCTGCACAGGAATAGTTCACTCAAAAATGAAAATATACCGGTCTACAGTAATTTGAAAGTGATTGCAGTACCAGTTTTGGCCACAATCTTGTATATGGCTCCTTTAAAGACAGCCCATTCTCACCCCCAAGGCGTCACTTAACTGACGCCTTGGGAAGCATTTGGACATGCTTCAATATCTGACGCTTTAGGCGCGCTTTAGCGTCAGTAAGATGACGCCCTAGGATCGCCTGTACCCTACCCCCACCCCACACCTAAACCTAACCGCGTCCTCTAACTGACGCTTTCCTTTGGCGTCAGTTAGATGATGCCGTAGGATCGCGTCATGTTAGTGACGCTAAAGGGCGCCTAAAACGTCAAATATTGAAGCATGGTCAAAGGTGACGCCTTGGGGTGAGAATGCGTTGTTAAAGACTAACTAAACCTTAAACCAACTTTTTTTTTAGTTAATGATCTGTAATAATGGATCTTTATTAATACCAGTCATTGATTCGAGTAATTTTTTTTTTTTTTTACATTTGTGTATAAAGTGTTGTATTTCTACAAAACGTCTTAGTGCTGCCCTCTTCAGGTTGAACGGTGGCTACTGCAGTTGAATTTTCCAATTGGATGTTAGCGGTTCTTCATGACGTACCACACTCTTGGTACCAGCTTGGCAGTATAAAAACCAGCTTGTTTCATCAAAACCACTGTTGCGAGTCAGGAGTTGGAATTGCGAGTATTGAAAACGATCAGGATAGAGTGTTTTAGCATCTTTTTCGTCCCCTCTATCTCCACTGGGGTCTGCCCACTTTTTCAGCATTTTTCAAATATTGCCAGTGGGTGGAGTCAGGCTCTGACCAGGGGTTTAGTTACCCTTTAAGCATGTCTGACCAAACGCATAAGAACCAATGAGGTTCATTCTCGCGTGTCACACCACCACGTTTCAGCTTCTGCTAGATCCATATGGATTTATTTTACGATTTCTTTAGTTTTGGATGAACAGACTTTCAATGGATGGACAGATATCTGATGTCATGTGTTTCATAGCTGATTGAAAGTGGTTTTGGAGCAACATGAGGGAGAGCAAATTGACATCATTTCCATTTTCGGGGGAATTAACCCATTAAAAGCAGGACATCTCACTCACGTTGGTCTTGGGTTGCCTTTGGCTTCACACTTGAACAGGATGTTCTCATCATATGGCAAGGCAATGAGAGAGCCCGAGGTCTGAGCCGTGATGGTCGGCAGCTGCTCCACTACAGGAAACAGGTCACATGATAAAAGAGCTGTTGAGATCCTCATTTATGCTAAAAGCAAGCTTCTTTCTGGAAGGGTTTAGTAGATAATAACATGTAATGGTGTTGAATAATGACCACAGCCTCAAGTTGAACTGTTGCACTGATAAGAACAAACGTACAAAAGCAATTTGACTGTCCTTGTACTTACCTTGAGGAGGGAAATAAAGACCAAAGGTAGTGGAGAAGAAGGCCGACAGGAGCCTGACACTTAGACTCCCGAGCCCCTTCATCCCAGCCAGCAGATATGGACAAAAGTGAAGGAAACGCTGAAAACACTCTTGGGAAGTTGTTCTTTTAGCAAGAGCTCTTCACTGACTCCTCCAAGGAAAAGATCTAAAGAGACATAAAAGATTACAAGAGTCAGAACAGAAAACAAATTGTAATAAATTGTTCAGCAAAACTGAGAGGAGATTTGAGGAGCTGTTTGCTTTGAAACAAGAGTCTAAAGTGTTTTACAATATTTTGGAGCCGATCTGCCCTATACGCACACTATGCAAGTTGCGTATGGCCCGAATATTACTCAAGGCCCCGCCTCCCCCTCGTGTCAAAGCGTAACAATCAAAGTTTACAACATCGATGAGAAAAATTAAGCGTAACTGTCCTTCTGGTTACAAAAAGGGAGAAAAAAAACACCATTAGAGTGAATTGAGGGAGCGGCAATTCAGGTCAACATGTTCTCTCTTCAAGTTTGATGTCAGCAGAAAACAGTAAAGTTAAGTTGATGCGCATCTCTCACTATATTGTTTTTTCTTTTTAAGGGATCATTTAAAAAAAAAATAATAATCACCTCAAAGCGAGATTATATTGATTCAAATCATCAACAAAGCCTGCATTAGGCTGACACAACATGATATCTTAATTAATGAAGAAAATTGATTACCCATTCAAAGAATGAAATATTTTAAAAGAAAACCTCATTAATACTTTATAATTTTTCTAAGAAAAAAAGAGTATATTTTAACAAAGCTGCTTCACTGTCAATTATAATTTTTTAATAATTGTCATCAAAATCATGTGGCGTGACCAGTAAAGTCATGTGCAGGGTGTCAGGGTTAATAAGTCTCCTAATATACGACAAAATGTGACCTTTTAATGACAAGATGAGGTTAGTTCAGGTTGTAAAATGTCATGTGGTGCAGACAGTCACTTGCTTCGTTCCTGAATGAATCAGATAAATGACTCAACGACTGACTCATTGGCCATGGACCCTTTTTACATTTCCACTGAACAGGAGATGACAGCAAATATCATTTTTATATTTCCAGTTGCTCCAAAAGCAAAAAGGTCAGAAGAGAAAGAGGTCAAATTTGCCATCACTCCCTCAGCCGTTGTATTAGAAACTCCCTCTCAGCAGTAGCGTTAATTAGTTTTTTGTCATTCACTGGTAATATAACACAATATAGTGTTATAAATGTGTACTAATTTTTTTTTTACAATGAAAATACAAAAAAAATAGATCGAATTTTGATGCTAATAACTTTGGAAATGCAACATAGTCAGTGAAAAAGGTGAATTGGACATTTTATTTTTTTTTTAATCATTTCAAATTTCAATATTCAGTTTTTATTTTTATTTTTATTTTTTTAAATTAACCTAAAAATTTACACTCGCCAAGCACCAAGCAATTAAAACTATGCAAGTATATGAAACGGTGTCAATCAAGTTGGCCGGTAAAAAAATTATGAATTCTAACAATTCATTGTTGCAAGTATTTTGTTTAATACTTTCTTTATAAAAAAAAAAAAAACATAAACTGATATCATCATATAGCAAGAACATGAACAAACCAAACATGAAAGTCATTCGGGACTTATGAAGGGCCAGTGCTGCATTGTCACGAAAGCACAAGACGACTCAAAAGGGAACTCAATTCGTTTCCCGGCGTCTCAGACAGCGTGTGAATACTGAATTCATCTCTCCTTCACATTTTCTTGCGCTTGAATAGATATATTCAGATAAAATTATGAAACAATGTCCATCTTAGCAAGTATCCTATAAACATGGTCAGTTATGTCTTAAGTGAATGTAAACAGTTGAGAAAGAAAACACACGTGTATCAGTATATTGGATCCATATAGGTCTCAAAGGGACAGCAGCCTCTATTATTCCTGCTGCTGTCTGTGTTTTTAATTTGAATCAAACAACAAAAGACAGAGAGAAATATCAGTAATTGCTCTTGACTGAATGACTTTTGTAACTTTAATAAGGATTAATGTTTCATGACTGGTAAATAATATTATTGGCAAAATCCATTGGCATGTGTGGCTAAAAGTTACTTTTAGGCCCTGGTTTATATTAGTCATTAAATATAAACTTCTCTTGAAAATTGTATAAAGGGTTTAAAATGAAATAACATTAGTGGCATTCAGAAAATGTGAACTTTTCAGCACACGCAAAGTCAAAACACAAGGTTGCGAGGCTCGAATGAAAGACGCCGGCTGAAAAAATTTGTTTATTTCCCTGACTCGTGTGCGTTGTTTGCCTTCACGCCTCCCTGAAGGCTGATGAACCGTAAGCACGCTTGCGCCGCAGGCTCATTCCACACACACTCACAAGATCAAGCCGCCTCCACAAATTACCAGCATCAACCCAGATTAACTCTCCTCATCCAGTAGTGGCCAGAGGTGATAGATTCTCTTACTTTTGCCCCTGGCTCATAATTTGGAGGTCTTCCCCTGAGTCATGAATCCACACACTATTTGCAGTTTGCACTGCTGAGATTTTTACACACAAAAAAAAATTGTTAAATGTGAATTCATTGATCTGGTTTTAAATGTTGCACATTTAAGCAGCTATAATGAGATCTAAACCCTGAAATCCCATATATTTTCAGAAAGCCTGTACCGAGAAGGGGATTTGTTGATTGCTTCAATTACACTGGAGACTCATTTCTGAAAATATTGAAAATGATAGCTCCAAGATATAAATTGTACTGCACTAAAAGCAAACAAAATACATGATTGTTCCGAAAATCAATAGTAAATTTATCTGCAAGTGCCTTTATATTTACATCTCTTCTTATTTCATTATGTTTTTTTTTAATCTATTCTAAAATACTTAATATATGCAAGGACAAGCGGGGGAAAAAAACAACATTTTTAGCTCAATGTTGTAGCTTGTCAATAACAAACCTTCAAATCTTAAGCCTAATGATAGTCTGGTAAACTCTGCAGACCCTAACAAGTGCCGGATGCTTCTTAAGGCAATATGGAGTAAACTTCTGACCCCATTCACCCCCATAACACCATTAAACCACCGAAAGCGTTAATTCCTACCATCTGCAACAGCGCCTCAAACTGAACCGAATACATCCACATCAAATCATAATTATTTGCAGATCTATTTCGAAATGAACAAAAACATGTGCAGAAAGTTAATCAAACATTCAGCCTGAGTAAGACAAACTCGCTGAAGCACATGACTGGATACTTCATCCATTGACTAACATCATCCATGACAAACATCAGAGAAAACTGCCGAGGCTTACGGTTACACCTTTCTCATTTGCTTCACTGTCACACAACTGCACACTTTAATCCATTAAACAAACAGCCAACTAAACAGAACATGGAAACTCTGTACTTACTTAGTCACACTCACACACACACACACACATGCAGTCAGTAATTCCCAGAGGTAGCAGTGATAGTATTAAACTGAGCTTCCAAACTCTCAGCATGCTCCTCAAATTCCAACACACACACAGAGAGAGAGAGAGGGAGAGAGAGAGTCTGAAAACATGCCCCGGCCACTTCAGTAAAGCACTAAAAGGGATTCAGTGAAGAGACATATGTCGCCAAAGCCTCTCACCGGGATACAAGGCTTTCTAAACCTTTGACAAAGATTCAAATAAAGCCTGATCCGCCAAGCTATTCACAAACCATTAAAGAATGGTCTGGGAAGCGCTGGGATTCCCGCCTGCATCAGAACCGCACTGAAATGAAAACACAGCAGTCTAAGGAGACTCTGACACAGAGATATTAGACTGAAACTATTTCATTGTCATTTGTATAATCATTTGTAAACAGGAAATAGTGGTTTGATGAGCAGTCAAGCAGGAAACTGCTTTGATTTGTGGTAGTGTGCAATGTGTCAACAGTGAAAATCCTCTTTGTATAATGGATTCAAATCCTATTGTCTTAATTCCTAAAGCTGTCTTATGGGGTCGGCAGACGCACGGAGATTGCATCATGCTGGGACAAAACTATTGTTTGTTGATAAAACAGCATGTGTTGGAAGTCACAATCATATATGGTTCTTTTATGTTTATGTTTAATCTGATGACTAACGAGTGCTGAATAATGATTTTTGAAGTGCTTTGTGTCATTTTGTGGTCTGTTTGACCCACCTGTTGTACACCATATGGCATGCATGTAGAAAGTACAAAACAAACTGAAGAACACACTCACTAACAGTATGTTTTGGTACAGCTCAACACATATAATGCAACAACTGTCCACACACAGCAAGCAAAGTGTACACACAGTGGACTTTATATGAAATCCTACACTTTGCATTTAAGGTGTACACCACAATGTGTGCATTACATTGAAAACTGCACCGTATAACACAGTCTCATCCCAAAAAGTCATATAACTGACGTTTTGGGACCATACGTCAATATCCGCCTTTTTAGGGCCCCCTTAAACGTCGGTAGATGGTGATCCCAGGCCGTCATACAACTGACGCTTTACCTTTAACGTCAGTTAGGTGACGGGTTAGGTTTAGGGTTAGGTTTAGGTATGGGGTAGAGTTAGGATCCCATAACCTCATCTACCGACGTTTAAGGGGGCCCTAAAAAGGCGAATATTGACGTATGGTCAAAAGACGTCGCAAAACGTCAGTTATATGACGTCTTGGGATGAGACCGGGTTGCACCGTACAACTAGCAGATAAAGTTATAGTATCAAGGATTGTGTGAGATTGCTTTTATCTGAGTTAATATTGAGTAATTTACTGTCTGTTTTAGATATAATATTGCCAGCAATATTAGATACAATATTGCTGAGTGATTCAGTGCTTTTTTAACAAATGATTCAAATGACTCACTCATAAGGAGTCACTTGTAACCTGCAGATTCACTGAAAAAGTTACATCAATAATAAACACCAATGTAGCATAATAAGAAATGTTTAATGGATGGATGGACAAACTGTTGTAACAACTTTTCATCCAGAAATTGCAAGTAAATTTCATGGATGGATGGATAAATTGGTGTAGAAACAATTTTCATTCAGAAATTGCTATAGTAAATGTCACAATCACAAAGAAATGACAAGTAACGCATTAAATGTAAAAATTTCTAAAATGCACTCTCATACTCTTTGTTTTATTTACAACTCAATATATCATTAGATAGACACTTAGTTCTGTCAGGATCAAATACGATTGACCATAAGCATGTAGTTTGGATTGGCCGTATGGTTCTGTTCTGGGCAAGAACTCCCTGTGCATCCATACAGCCTAGCATGGATAAGAGCATTAGGGTAACAGAACAAAACCAACATGAATGTATTGCAGATATCATTAAAGGTAGGATAGATAGAAATTTTCTAAAAAACGTTTTTCCCAATTTTTTTTAAACTGTCTATATATACCAATACATAATTAAAATGTAAGTACTCTGAAAAAGAAAGTATACAAATCGAGTGTCTGTAGTCCTCTCAGTGCTGCAATAAACACAGCTCATTATTTCCAACCGGGAAGAAAGAAATGATTGGCTGGGCGTCTGTCACTCTCCCTCGCTACCATGGCTACCAGCACTGTTGCATAAGAGCAGTCCACATGCGCGCACATGTTTGCTCGATGAGTGGAAGAGGCACGGCTGAAAAGTGACGCCAACAGTGCTTTCGTGGAAGCTCTTCACCGTATATGTTATGAATCGTACACGAAATTCACCTTCATCACAGTGTAACTGATAGGAACGGAAAAACGTGCGTCAATGCACCCTCCCAGACAGCAAACTGACATTGAATCAACGTGGAAACGACGTCTCTCATGACATTGAAACAACGTTGATTTTGCTCATCGAATTAACGTTGAACCAACGTCAGACGCGGCATTCTTCAAAGCTAAATGAAAATCGGAAATTGGTTTGCTTTCATAACGTTGAAACAACGCGTTGATTTCAAGTTGATTTTCCGTTAGTTTTGAAAGAATGACGCGTCTGACGTTGGTTCAACGTTAATTCGATGAGCAAAACAATGTCAGATCAACGTTGTTTCGATGTCATGTTTCCACGTTGATTCAATGTCAGTTTGCTATCTGGGCTGTTTTTAGTTTTGCTGTTTTTAGTTTTTATGTTACTAGCTTGTTACCGAATCAAACTCAATATATTTAAACTTTTACCAGTATCGATATGTTCGCTTGATAGTGAGTGCTACCAGCCATGTTAGTTGTTTTATATTAATAATGATAAAGTTAGGCATTTTATCACATGTGATTCTGACATGATGTCACTACATGAACTGCTCCTCTCCGCGGCGCTGGTAAACGCTGTCGGAGTTGCGCGTGCATGTGTTTTGGGGGCGTGGCTTTGTAAGGATCCCAGGCGAGACAGGGTCGGAGTGAATGAAGTAATGAGCTGTGTTTATTGCAGCACTGAGAGGACTACAGACACTCGATTTGTCAACATGACATCATGACTTTGCGTAAAAATACACGCCACTTTCAAGTCAAGTGGCATGTTATCTATACCAGCCCATTCTCACTCCCAAGGCGTCACCTAACTGACGCCTTGGGAAGCATTTGGACATGCTTCAATATCTGACGCTTTAGGCGCCCTTTAGCGTCAGTTAGATGACGCCCTAGGATCGCGTGTACCCTACCCCCACCCCACACCTAAACCTAACCGCGTCCTCTAACAGACGCTTTCCTTTAGCGTCAGTTAGATGACGCCGTAGGATCGCGTCATGTAAGTGACGCTAAAGGGCGCCTAAAACGTCAAATATTGAAGCATGGTCAAAGGTGACGCCTTGGGGTGAGAATGCGTTGTCTATACGCATTTTAAACTATCCACGTGTATGTCCACACCGAAACGAATGTTAACGCCGTTAAATGTCCGGGCGAAGCGAAGCAAAATGTAGATCTACATCTGGGGAACGATATTTTTTTTTCTAGGATGGTAGGGAAAGACTTATAAATGGTATTAACCCCAGTGACGGGTAGGTTTAGGGACGGGGTTGGGGTAGCTAATTTATCAACATAATAAGATAATAAGTCAACGGCGTTGACTCGACGTCGATAACTTTGATAAAAATGGAAATACGAATTGGCGTGTCATACATACGCCATTTCATGAGATCAGTCTGCGATTTGTATACTTTCTTTTTCAGAGTACTTACATTTTAATTATGCATTCGTATATATAGACAGTTTAAACAAATTTGGGAAAACATTTTTTTTTTTTTGTTTAATAAATTTCTACCTACGCCACCTTTTTACCCCACCAAAATTAAAAATTTTAAGTACAACATAATTCGAGATTTTATTCTGATTCAAGGGGAATCATTTTTACCAAATCCTGACTGATGAGAGGAGGAGGTGGGGATGGAGAAGGCTAATCAGCTCCTGAGAAATGCCATAGCTGCTGATAATACTGAAAATATTTTACTGTATACAGTTATAGGCGTTGTATTCCTGTATGTAGACGTGGATCAGCTGGGAGTCCGCTGATGCGAGCTTGACTAACATGACCTGCCAGAACTGACACTACACTTAGATATCTCCAACCTCAAACCTTTTTTGTCTCCTACATGGCAGATACATGTTCAAGATCTTCAATAATTTGATAATTTAAGTTAAAGAATTAAGACATGTCTTTCATTTCATTAAGTGGCCAGAAATATTGTGTCTCTGAATTCCAAAGAATCCAATCTTCATAGCATAGTGTCCCTGCAAACAAAGCCCATCCTGCAGTGACGGCTGCCTTTTGACCTTTGTCTTCAGCAAACATGCTCATTAATTCATCATGACTCACAAACCTAACTCTTTTTCTTTGCGCCGGAGCTTTTACAACATCAGCTAAATATTTAGACTACGCTAACAAAACTTTAAAAATGCCAGAGAGGAAGCAAAGACAATCCAAGCAGCTTGGAAAGGCAGTTAAGCAGACACGGTAACACTCATTCATGGTGGAAGCCACAACATAAAGGCACCTGTTATTATAGAAGCAGGAATGTCGACTCACTGATGGCCTGTACGTAAGACTTACACCTGCCACATATAAAACAAATTATGCAAGGTTCGTCATGTTGGCTGGTTTTGCGTGTGAAAAGTTTGAGGCTTTTGGACAAGTTGCAACCCATGCGAATGCGATAATTCTCTCTCTCTTTCTCTCCCGAATTTGCTTTCTTTCTGTCTCTCACTAATATACTGTATATGGGGATAAGCCAACATTGAAAATATACACTATGCATCAAAAGTTTGGGGTCGGTACGATTTTTAAAAAAAATTCTTATTCCCATTCAGGCTGAATTTATTTGATCAAAAATAAATAAATATATATATTTTTTTTTTAAATAACGGTTTTCCATTTTATTTTTATATATTTTAGAATGTACTTTTAAGCATCATTACTCCAGTCTTCAGTGTCACATGATCCTTCAGAATTCATTCTTATCAATGTTGAAAACAGCCGTGCTGCTTAATATTTATGTCGACACCATTATAAATTCTATTAACAATCTTTGATGGAATAAATATTCAAAAGAACAGCATTTAAATAGAAATCTTTGGTAACATTATAAATGTCTTTACCGTCACTATTGATCAATTTAATGCATTCTTGCTGAATAAAAGCATTAATTTATTTTGTAAAAAAAAAAAAAAAAAAAAAAAAAAACACAGACCGCAAACTTTTGAATGGTATATGTGGATGTCACGGTAATAAAACAAAATACCAAATCAAATGGGCACACTTTTCAATCAAAAAACAATGCACAAAATTTGTTATATGATTTAAATGCTAAAAAAATAGACTTACTGTTTAAGAGGAAGACAATTGTAAATTCAATTGCAAATTGTATTTATAGCGCATTTAAAACAACTTGGCCGTTGACCAAAGTTCGTACCAGTATACAAAAAAAGCAAATTTTTAAATTTCATAGTTCATATTTTAAAACACCTGTGTAAACAGATTTCATAAATCCACTAAACATCCTATTGAGACCCAATGTCTAACAAAATAAATCAAAAATAGCTTAGAAAGGGAAGAATCATTTGTATGCAGATGTACACACATTTTTTAAACTACATTTTTAAGTGTAGTTTACATATTCAAATACGTTTGCGGCTACTGTATCCGCACAAATGCAAACAAATCGAAAAAAGTGATTAGTGGACCTTGAAGATTTTGTTCATCAAATGTCAAATCAAATCAGTCACAAATCCTGCGTGCAGCTTCAAACTTTAACAGTATTTCTCCCGAGGCATAGAGGTGTTGAAATGCATGCACACTATGTTAGCTTTCGAACATTTTTTGTTTAACCTTCTACATTCTTTTGGCCTCAGTATAATCGGCATGTACTTGCCTGCTGTCAAAATTCCAAAGTTACATTGACAGACCGTATTATAGCATACATTCACTATAACAGAAAATACATAGTTTCTGCATAGTAAGCAATAAAATAAAATAACAATTCAACTGCATTATAGACAGACACTCTTACCTTCGGACACTCTTCTACTCTCACGATATCACCTGCACCAATACATTGAGATCAAACAAGGTTGAAATCCACTCGCTGGAACACAAACACTCATGTACATTATTTCAGACATCTGACAACTCACGGAAGCCTAACCAGTAATACCAGAATTAGGGAGGTTACTTGAGGGCTAAGCAAACACAGAGGCATGGCAAGTCAATGTGAAGCGTGTGGCTACCTATCCCTGTTTCTAGAAAGCCCATTTCAAAAGAATGCCATGTGATCACAAACCTCTAATGAGTTACACAATAGAGAAGCTTTTAGAATACAAAAGTCCATTTCATTCATTTTCATGAAGTCTTCCATGACCAATGCAACTTCATGAAAAGACATTAATTGTTAATCTCATAACGCTTATAATGGAGTGAATGGGTTAAAGTCAGGATGGGAGACCAGACATCCCAGTTTCATGAGGTGTGTCCTGTCAATTGGCTAAAGAGAAAAAAAATCAATATTTCCCAGATGTTAGGCACACATACATGTATAATACTGAAGAAAACACAGCCAAAAAAATATAGTTCAGTCATGAAACTCTCAGGCTGGGGTGCGTTTCCCGAAAGCATCGTTAGCCAACTATGGTCGCAAGTTGGTCGCAATTTCCATTGAACTCTATTGGTAAACACTGAATTTGCGACCATAGTTGGCTAACGATGCTTTCGGGAAACGCACCCCTGATCGGTCCACATGCAATCTGCAAGCAATTACATCATTACCACATAGCACAAATTAATATGCCTCTGCTGATCCTGCAGCCAATGACTACGTTTACATGCAGCCAATAACCCGTTCAAAACCAGGATATTAGCAATAACCCGGTTGCGAACAGCCATGTAAACATTGGCAAAAACCCGAATATGCTCATATCCCGGATTTTAAAAACCGGGATATTATACCTGGGGTACCCCTTTTCTAACCCGAATTTTTGGTCATGTAAACGTGTCTCGGCATATCCCCATAGTGATTTGTGTTCGATGTTCGATTCGCAAGGAATCTTGGTCTTTTGAGTAGAGAAACTTCTCGGCGCATACAAAAATCCGCGTGCAGAATACCGGAAGTAAACATGGCGACACCAGGCGAGACACAGCACAGCATACTTTTGGAGCGAGCAACCAGCATCAAAGCGCAAACAAAGGCGATCGCTATCTGCCCGAACTATTCATTATCCGCATGCTGCTATTGTTGTTGTCTTTGGATACAGGAAGAAGAATCGGAAATGACGCATATTGCGTCCTAAAGTTGTCCGTACGTCCAGACGCTAACCACCCGTCGCCGTTTAAATCGGGATATTGCAATTCTATGTATACAGGAGAAACTCTCTCTGCTCAAGCATGTAAAAGGGTTATTCCTAATGTTTCAGAAACCCAAATAGTGACCTTAACCCGACCATAACCCGAAAATTGGCTGCATGTAAACGTAGTCAATGAGATTACTTGCTTAACACAGTATGGTTCAGAGTTTTCTGTAGGTGTTTGTAATCAGAGTCCCTCTGAAACCCTCCACTTCCCCAGCTCCACTTGCCCACATCTGCTATGGGATATATTTCAGCATATCTTAGATTCCAGCCCGTTCTCATCCCAAGGCGTCAAATACTGATGCTTTTCCCAATGCGTAGACATCCAACACACATGGCACCCTTTAGCGTCAATATGAGACGCAGATATATATGGGCAGAAGGCGCCTCCTAGTGGTCTAACCCTAACCCTACCCCAGAACTAAACCTACCCATAATCGAAGCGTGTTATATTTACGCTAAAGTGCGTTGGATGTATACGCATTGGCAAAAGTGTCAGTATATGACGCCTTGGGATGAGAATGCATTGTACGTTCTCACAATAGTGTCTCTATGTATTGCCAGTAGCATTTTAATATAATTAAAATGATCAAATTACATTATTTTTTTTAAAGTTGTAAAAAAGTGGCATTCATGCTTGCATACCAAGAAAAAAAAATTGAAGCAGAGAGGAAGTTGTTCAGAAGAGAGATGGAATGAAACACCACAGGCGATCTCGACCACACTCGATGAGCAACACAGCTGATCGTGTCTTAAACGTATGCGTGGAAAAAAACATAATGCAGATGCCAGCATGCTTGAGTGACATGCTTTCATCCAAAAGCATGAACAAAACAAAAGAAGACATGATTCATGATCCTACAATAAATGCAGGTTCACTTGAATGATAAACACAGGGTGTGACTTGAGTTTTTAGTGTGTTGAATTATTGGCTGTTGAGAGTTATCGGAACTAAAAACGTTGAGGTATTTACAAGCCATTCACAAAATGTATTTCTGGATACTGAATCAAAACCTTCATAATCCCACTGTCCTACATTATAGATCCAATAGCACAATTAAAACAGCCTGTCTGTATGATTTATCTGTATATGTGTTATTTATTCCATATGACCAGACCTGCTATAGCACATCTTTCCGTTCACATACAGTTTAGTCAACACAGCAGGTTTCCCTGCAAAATTATGAAAAATGCATCAAACGTTTCTATCTGTATTCAGTTATTTAAGATGGCAGGATGGAGAGAGAGATGATGGGGTGAGAGAGAGAGACAGCTCTTAATCTGTGTCTCACAGCAACGCAGTAAAAGTTTGGAAGTATCTGGGACAGACAGGAAGAGAGTCAAGGAACCTCCCATTCATCTCGCTACCATTCAGGAACATCCGTCAGCACTCTCGCACAACACCTGGTCTGCTTTAATCATTTTAATAATACACTGCCAGAAAAGAGAAAACTCTCTTATGCAACTTTCTGCCACTGCAATTGCCACACTATTTTACAACCCTGAAGTAAAGCAAAGGAAAGTCTTGTTTTATACATAAATTAAATGAAGCTAGTTCATGGAATATAAAAAAAAATCTCACTTAAAATATGTGTCATTTATTGATATTTAGACCTTTTCTGTGGAAGCCAATAAGAGAAGAGACATACCTATTTGGAATTTAACAGCCAATGAATACTTAGTTTTAAAATATTTTATTTTGAAAAACATGTGAATTTATTTGCTCTGAATTCACCCCTTTGAAATTATTTTACTTTGGAAACCATGTATCTGAATTTTATTTGTTTTGAATTTACATCTTTGAAAATTTAAATATGAAAATCGTTGATTTCCATTTTAAAAAACAGAATTTCAATTAATATTTTTTCACTGCTGACAAATTCAGATACAGATTCAGATTTTTTTTAGAAAAAAAAAAAAAAAAACGTAGAGATTTTCAGATAAAACAGATTTAGGTTGATCAAATTCGACTGCTCAAATTCAGATTTGAAAAGTTAAATATTCACACGGTAACATCCGGGCAACCCAGGGGTGCGTTTCCCATTAAACGATGTAGTTCGATGCTTCTCTACCATAGTACGATACTTTGTTGGAAAAAATCAACTAGCTAGTCACGAATGTTTCCCGAAACCCATTTTCGCAAAGTATCGTTCAACCACGTTGGTTTCGCACGTGGTGGAGTAATAACTACTTTTAATGAAACTGTTTGAGATCCAATTAACGCTGGATTTGTTTTATATATAAATTACAGACATGTCATCTAAGGACTATTTCTAATTGTTCTCAGTTATTTTGCTTTATTACCAGACTCAATATTTCGCTCGTTCTTACATAGTGGAGCACGTTCGCACATGCGCACTCTTTGGTACTTAAAATCTTTTGACAAACTAAAAGACATAAATTACATTTGTATGTATTCTAAATAAAAGGCACCCGTTGTACTGAATGTCAGCTTGCTTATTTTGCTCAAGATAAGAATTTATTACGTCCAAATGTGATACAATATAGAAACGATGCCTCTAACCAAAGCTTGAGAGTTGTCGTTCAAACCACAGCATTGCAAACCACACAACTTTGCAATGCTGCTTGCGAATGTTCGTTGGAACGATTGTTTTGGGAAACACAGACTCGTTGAACTATGCTGATAACGACAGAACTTGCGACCATAGTGTTGGCTAATGATACTTTCTGGAAACGCACCCCAGGATGGGAAAAACCATAGACATATTAAATACATAGACGCCCTATTGGCTGCTGGAGTGTGTGTCAATGGTGCCGCCATATTGCAGAGGGCAACTTTCTCATACTTCTCATAACGAGAATTGAGAAAAACGCCTGTTTTGTGTGCGGCTTTGGGCTGTACAAATCGCCACATAATTGAAAACGGGTTTCGAGAAATTACCTTTCACAAACAAGACTCAACGTTTGTTTCTGGTTGTATTTGGTCATGATATTATTAGTAATAGTAACGTTCGGTGAAAGGCTGCAAAAGGATTGTGTCACAAAATGTAGTTTTAATAGTTTTTCAGTTGACAATGTAGTTGTTTAAAGCTCAAATCTGTGGTTTATTTAAAAATATAGCGCCTATTTAAAAAAATTGATCTGACGTTTTCGGAGTTGTGAGATCCAGGCGATAAGCAGGCGCTCAACGCTCATGTACCCCACCTGGAACAGCCTTACCTCGGCTAGTGCTTCTGACGTTCGCCGCTATAGCTCTGATGTCTGTAGTATAGAGGATAAACATGAGAATTCGTTTTGTGTATATCTGGGCGGTCTTTGGTCTCATTAATCTATACTTTAAACAAAATATGAAACATTATTGATCATTAAACTGACATTTAACAAAAATGATTTGTGTGTAATTCACAAATGAGTTATCAAATTTGATTTAAGCACAGTTTGTTCATTGTGCTATTTGATGGATAGTCTTTGTTTTGTCGTTGTTTGTGTGCATGAGATCCTCATTTTGTCAATTCTGTTCACACTAATGACAAACATGCTTTAATTAGAAACAAGAATGCGAACGGCAAAAGCAGAAATATCAGATTTGGCTTGAGGTTATGAAACCTGACTCATTAAAAGAGCTTAGTTTTCCTTCTTCATTTAATGGGTCTGTACTGTCTATGTGCAAAAAAACAAGAATAGAACTAAGCAATGAATGTTTTGGATCTGGATCAGGAGGCCATGATCAGATCTCTCAATGAACATTTGGTTCATTTCTTATATAGTTAAATAAGTGTGGAAGGTGAATGCGCCCTTCTTAGGAACGTCCAGGATTCATTTCCAGAAAAGCTTATCCAATGTTGTCAAAGTCACGGACAGCTGCTGTGTCACAGATATATAGAGATTATAGAGGAATTATAGAGGAATTTGATGCTCTTTTTGCACTCAAAGCTCCTTGTTCCAAGATGGAACCAAGATCATCAGCTGTAAAAATCTGGATGTTCTGCCCCAACTTGCTGAGTATTTAATGTTGATTTACCCCAAACATTTTTTTTCAATTGTCTTCACAACAAGTTGTGACAGAACCCCACAGCAGATAAACAGTAAACCACAACCTGTCAATCAAATTCACTCAAGACTCAAGAGTTTAAACCAGATGCATCTCCAAGACTGAAGAGAATGACTAATTCAGTCCATAACATATTTGAATATGGCATGCAGCTCTAACCGTGGAATGGCTCCCCTACCCCCCAATAACAGCAAAAATAAAAAATAAAAACCTTTTTTTTTTTTACTTGAAACATTCACGTTTAATTCACTGCATTTCTTCAAGTTTCTTTGACACTATTTGTCTATTTACTGTATTTTTTTTTCCAGTGCTCTAATTAGAGGAAAGCTTTTTTAATGACTATTAAAGTATATTTAAACATTTAGAATCCAACATGATCTGACTGAATCATCAAAAATTAAATATTAAAATCATTAATACCATGCATTATCACAAAATAATTGTGTTTTTTACACAAAAGTATCATTCTATTTCATTCTATAAACACTTACTGAATAATAACTGGAATACTGTAATAATAATAATATAACTGATGCTGCATTATCTAGTCCCAAAAAGAAGAAATGTCAATTTCATTGTTGTAAAGAACTCACCTTTGGCTAAGCCCCACCCCCCTTAGTTACTGTTGCTACGTCCATCAAACTTCATCTGGGCTCTGGTGTGGTATCAACATGGCTAATGCTGTGACAGCTCTTCCTGCTGAAACGTTTATAAAGCAGCAAATAAAGTGTCCGATAGAAGTAGGCAAAAGGGGCTGCAATATGCGTTCGAAGGCTATATTCAAGACATACAGGTGAAACGCAAGAAACAACAAGGCATCCAAAATACCATAACGTTACCAGTCACAGTCAAAAAATGAACCACCACATATCCTACTAATCGAGACAGAGGCTGGGACTAACAATATCAGGGAGCAACACTGTTCATGCAAAGCTGGGTAGGTCTCGATTCACTTCTATAATTGTTATTACAAAGCAAACAGACTTCAGGAGTATAACGTTGTTTATTTATTAGCAGCGTGTGCTAGCGTTTGAGAACCGAAATCATAACCTAAAACATTTTGATAAAACTACGACCGCAATAGCGTGCCGAGACCAAAAATATGACACGTCTGTGTGTTAATTCAATGGAGCGCTGAGAAAAAGTGTCGGATCTCTGTGGGAGCTCGTTCTTGGCTGCGCTGTGATTGGTCAATCTACATTCTAAGGCGGGGCTTAGCCAAAGGCGAATTGTCAAATTAATTGTTAACCAATAATATGGACTCATTGACAGTAACTTCCAGAAAAACCTGAAAACAATACATGTCTTGAAAAATAAATCAAATGACTGAAAAAATAGCATATTGTTGGCTACTGCCCTGTAACGTAATCTCTTGTAGATTCTCTGAGAAAGAGAAGAAAAATGATATGTTTTACAAACAAGACATTCACATCTCGAGGAATGAAAATTAAATTTCATTTAATTAACATTAAATCGTCCTTCTCCCATTTTCCCTCTCAGAATTTTGGGAGGGCTGTCCCTTCCTTGCCTCCTCTGACGAGCTGCCATTGGTTGCCATTTGGCAGTTAAATGCTGATTAAATACTAAAGTAGTGACTTATCTCCTATAACACAGCAACTAAAAAAAAACGCACCAATATAACCTTGAAGACCATAAAAAATAGAGCTGCATTTTCTTGTCAGTGCCAAATGCATTTAGGCACCTATTTACCAGGGGCCACTAGGGCCAATCTATGTCAGGGCCTTGTTGGCCACTGTTAGCTTGTAGGCTGCCTGCACTAATGGCTCTCTGTGTGAGGAATTACACCATGCCATGACATGGGAACTCCTTGAAAATGTGTCGGGAACCAGTCACATTAGCATTTCGGAGACGCATGAATGAGTGTGTTTGTTCTAGTCTGTGAGGTTTGCTGAAAGACCCCATTAACAGCAGGTCTAGAAGGACTGCAGTGTGCCAGGTCACAGCGAAAGTGAACAGAGAGAGAGGGAGAGAAAAGAAAGAAAACAAAGCAAGATAAACAGAGAGGAAGAGGCTAATGAAGGTGTAAAGTTAAGATAATCACTTAAAATTGTGATAAAAGTCAGTAGTGTATTTTAACCCAACTATTAAAGTGATAAAATATCTGAATATATATATATATGTGTGTGTGTGTGTGTGTGTGTGTGTGTGTGTGATTAAAATGTTCATCAAATGCATCAACTGCTAGATTCAAATCTGCATTCGCACTTTGGATGGTGCTGAGACGGACTCTCTCACTTGTCATGCATCACAACTATTCAGTGTTTACTCTAAAATTAGAATATTGTAGGTAGACTAGAAAATGAATAATACCCCAAAGTTGTCTTCTTTTGGTTAATTTCTTAATAGTTTTGATGCTAAAATATGTCACACAGCCTAGGCAATTCACACAGAACCATTGAGTTTTCATGTACGGGCGGATTGGGGAATCAGTCTAAAATATTACAAAATAATTTACACTCTTGGCTCCTCACTCCCTCCACTCCCCCATTGACTGTTCTGCCTGCACCTGACAGATTACGCTCCTCTCCCATTCCACGTCTTCCTCCAGAGCCTCCTTCCTCCCTCAGCTTGATTTCTACAACATGAGGACACGCCTTCCCGAAGGGGAACTGTATTGTAGTGTGTTCTGTTTTGGTTTAATTCTAGGCCCTGTTTCCTTTGTTCTCATTTTCCCGCCGCTAGTTTGTTTCTATGGTTTGAATTGCACACCTGTTTCAGTTTCAATGTTTCAATTATAATATAATTATAATTATGGGATGATCAGTCTCCACAGATTCAAGTACCTGACGGCAGGATTTTGAGTCAGTGAAGATTAGGAAATTTTGTCCTTGTCCATTTTCTGCTTCCACAGCCAGAGTAAAGCACAAGCTTCATTTAAAGAACTGTGTGAAGAGTTTTGAAAAAGTGAGTGACCTACAGTAAGTTTTGAGAAATGTCCTATTGATCGTAAAAAAAATAAAATACTAATAATAAACTGTAAACCAAGACAATTACAGACAATTTGATATTGAAACAAAAGTCCAAAAACCAAACAAACATAGGTGAAAAAGATCATCAGTAACCATAGAAACAATCAGAGAAACAGGAACTGAACACATGCAAAACAATGGAATACAAATTAAGGACCCTATTTTAACGATCCCCGCGGCGGGATAAATGACTCTTGTGCCCGACGCAAGTTTAAAAGGGGTTGGTCTGAAATAGCTTCATTATTCAATGGTGTAGTTTGGGCGTAACGTGAAATAAACATCCGACATACTTTTTAAGAGCAGGTGCACATGTTGCATGGCGGATTGTTATTAGTATGTCGGATTTACAAGTTGATTTCGCAGTCTTCAAATATTTGTTTTCCTGGTTGTTGACGTACAAACTAATTTGTCAGATGTCCTTATATACATATCTTGCCACTATTGGGCAAACATGTCAGATCCGTCATTACTTAGCCAGAAAAATGGGGGTAAATGTATAAGCTAGTTTTAGGCCTACATTTTTTAAATCTTCATGGACACCACAATGATATGTGAAGAGTATGTGCACCCGCTACATTATGGCCAAGCATGCACGCTTAAAATACCATTTACATTTATTTATTTAGCTGACGCTTTTATCCAAAGCAACTTACAATTGCTATATATATGTCAGAGGTCGCACATCTCTGGAGCAACTAGGGGTTAAGTGTCTTGCTCAGGGACACATTGGTGTCTCACAGTGGATTCAAACCCGGGTCTCTCACACCAAAGGCATGTGTCTTATCCACCGCGCCATCACCATTATGATCACCCCACCGTGCCATACCATTATAATCAACGCGCAACGCACCACTGACTTTAGACTATTTTTTTTTCTGGTCAGTGGTGGAATTGTTTTCTGGAACTGCAAAATAACACTATGGAGATGTTTGCGCTGAAACACACGACCCGCCCAGGGAGCGCAAGTTCATTTCCTAGTTTACCGACGTGTGTTTGTGGAGGGAAAAGCCCGCTTTGCGTGGGTGCAAAATAGGAATGATACATGCGTCAGTGTATAAAGTAATTTAAAAGTCCATGAAAACAGAAACTAAACCAAACCTTGACAGACACTCAACTTTTTAGAATTCACTGCAGTTTGTTATGATCCATGTTTACATTACATACAAAATTAAGTTTATCCTTTTATATAATCAAATTGAAAGACGAATACCTTTTGTAGCTTTTTTTTTTTTTTTTTAGATTTACAATATATTTCAGTATGTTATTACCTGTATCAATATGGTATTATAATGGTTCTAAATGTAGCAAATTCTGTCTTATTCAGTTTTGTATTTTGTTAGGTTTTGAACTTAGGTTTAATAGTTTTGAAAAGATCATGTAAAGACCAATGTGAAAATTGGCCTGTAGGTAAATAGTTTTGGTGGGGGTTGTAAAATATATAGTTGATAAATGATCCATAGACTGCTGTTGTGATCACTGTTTTTTAAAAGTGACTTAAGTATTGAAAATTGGTCCTGGCAATTGTAGAAAAAAAAAAGAAAAAAAAACTTGTATGAATGAAGCTTGCTCAACATTTGCACACTACTACACCAGGAATCTTCCTTTCATTTTATCACAGAAACTTGCTTTTGAATAACAACTCAGTGATAATTCTGCTCAGACAATGGAAGAATATACACTTTAACTCAAAAAGTATTTTATACCTTTGTCTCAGTACTCTTAACGCACGAGTGTGTCTGCGTGTATCTGCACGCATTGTATATGCAAAGGGTGTGTGTCTGCGTGCGTGCATCAGGCTCTGTGGGAGAGAATGAGAGTGGTGAGTAATCAGAAATCCCTAAGGCTTTACAGCAGTGTTATCATTTTTGCCACATGTAACAGCTTGTTGAGGAAAACACCCAGCCCAACAACCATATTCCCAAACAACATCCACACTTCACCTAAAGAGGACACTTAATCTTCAGAGAGGCAAGGACTGTGCAGAAATTAATCCATACTTATTGTGTAATGTAGTTCCCATAAATGCAGCATGATTCGAAATCAAATATAGAGTTTTCTATTATATTATTTTTAATACAAAATACATTCTACATTACATTCCACATTACAAAATCAAATCAAGAGATTTTTAAGATGCATTCAGTTTTTTACTTATGAAGATGTCGATAAAAAGGTGCGTATTTAAGATGCGTAATCTTCTTTTAATGAGCAGCTGAACTATGAAAAGGCCAAATGTTTTGATAAGTCCGGCCTTTGTCTGCCTTCAGGATATATTTATTTCAATGCCTGAAAATTTCAATGACTGAAAAGAGCTTTAGACAGGAAGTTTTTAAACATTTTGTTGTACATGAATAGGAAATGATTTACTGATTTGAAGTCAACTGAGTTGAACTTCTGTTCTGAGTACTGCATTGAGCATGTTATATTCATGCATTTCATGCATAATACATTTAAATGTATGTATAAGGTTTAATTAAAAAGGGGAAAAAAATGATTTTGACTAAAATCTGACTAGATGAGCCATGTTCAGTCAAATAGTCAAATAGACCACCATTCAGAAGAGAAAGAATAACGATTTTCTGCTTGAGTACAGTATATTGTGGCATATTTAGTACGGGCTCTGTAATGGACCGATCAGCTCAATTGGGGTTCCCCGACAGGATAAGATGTAGATAGCAGCATCGGAGTGTGAGCTGGCCACTGGAGATGACGACTCAGCTTTGTTTTCTCCCTCTGGGAGTTTGACATTGCCCGAGCCAGATCCAGAAATGTCAGCTATACTGAAACGGGCCGCCGAGGCTGCAGGGTTCGAGTGGAACCCTCCACCATGTCGAATGGAGGATTGGATTCTTGGGGCGGGCCACGCTGGTTCTCAGCTCACCGCCCCAGTGCCTTTCTTTCCCAAAGTGCATGGAGAGCTTACCAGGTTGTGGATGGCACCTTTCTCTGCCAGAAACTGCCTGAATAGCTTTCCCCCCTCACTTCCCACCGAAACTACAAGCAGACTCGGCTTGCAATTCATTTTGCTTGGTTTCGCCCCAGCTCAGGGACATTCATCATAACTAGGTGTTGAGTTGAGATGTTCTTAAGATTAGTGCGATGTAGCATCTCCTCCAGCCGATATGAAGACCGGTTTCTATAAACCAGTACTTCATTGTACCCTAGACATGTGGTTGGTTATGGCCATCTTGGACCTGTGTTAATTGAAACGGGTCCTTTTTTGAAAGCCTCCGTTCAATTACTACACAAAAATGCATTTTCAAATGCTCCGTCCCCAAGGTTGGCGTGCAGCGTTCGACCTGAAGGAGGGTACAAGTCCTACCCTTTGAATACTCCATAGCCAGTTAGGTCTTCAGGTTAACTGGGAGAGAGTAATCTCTCCCACGGACTGAGTCTCTCTTTTTCAGTTCAGGAGAAGGACTCGGTCCAATATGTCTCTTCAAGAAGAGTGTGTTAGGCTAGTGCTAGAAGTGAGAAAAGGTCCCACTGAAAAGTCAGAGGCTCCTGGGGTATATGGCAGACGCAGCCGCTTGGCTTCCTCCATATGAAGACCACTTAAGCACTAGTTTTATGATCGAGTCCCGAGGTGACCGTGGCAGACCAGCACGCCCTGTGATAAAAGATCGCCTCAGCCTGCTGCCAAACTCTCAGCCTGTGTTCAGACCTTCAGGTCCACTAACACCGACTTAGGGGCCATGAACAAAGGGCATGCTTTAACTGAGGCCTGTGCGACTTCCGACTGCATTGGTATTTGTTACCTCGAGTTGACAGTTCACCTCACTTTGAGCCACCGCTGCTGAGCTAGCTGGTACTGGTCTGAAAAGACAACATCGCGACCGTTGCGCTAAGCTTCCCTCACATGTCACAACTCGCCCGTCACCTCCTCGGAGTCAGAAGCTTCTGAGGTCGCTTCATTCCACTATAAAATTCTTCTTCTGGCCTGCTCAATCGTGCCGCCAATGAGCCTCATAACAGCTATGGTCAGGGAGAGTGGAGAATCCCATCCCCTGGCAGTCCAGCTGGGCAGGGACCACTTCAGGGCTGCACAGTTGCATCTGTTGCCCCTCCAGACTAGTCCCTCTGCCAGTTGTGTTTCTGTCAGAGCCGACATCCCATGGATAGACACAAGCTCTCAGCTGACCACAGGGCCCCGCAGAAATGCATTCCCCAGTGAGTCTTTTAAGAAAGCGGCAATGCGATTCATTATTGCTTATTAGAACAACTTCCTCTCTGTCTGAGTTCAAGTTTTGTCTTAAAACCTATTTATTTTCTGTCGCTTTCAGCTTAATGTGAGTGTTCTGCTCTGAACTGCTTTAAATTAGTTTCTCTCTCTATGTGTACAGTACTTTGGTCGGCCAGTGGCCGTTTTTTAATGTGCTTTATAAATAAACTGAAACTGAAACTGACAGCCTTTCTGACTTCCCCTGAATACAATTCAGGGACGGGGCATGATGGCACCCGCGTTCAAAGAACTGGACAGGGAGGTCCAGGTTGGAGGTTCAAGGATATATGGTAGTGACCATCACTTCTGCAAGCACCCCCTTAAGATAAGGCAGTTGTGCTTCGCTAGTTAGGAGTGAAACCTATTCGTCGAATGAGTCTTCTCTCTGTGAGGAGATCCTGTGAGCATTCGGTTATTTCAGTGCTCTCTTTATTGCAAGTTGGGCTGGAGTAGGCTGTTCCTTCACCCTCAATATGATACAAACATCATATGCAGAAGTATGGGAAGCACGTCCTGATCGTCAGGTTTCTGAGCGAGCAAGGCTCATCCCTGCGCCCCTCTTTATTCCCTTAGGGCCTATCTCTGGTACCACTGCAATACAGAGACCAACCCTGAGCCACTGCAGACAGTGAGTTAAAAATTCTATTTTTTAACAGTTCTCCTGCTCACATTGTCTCTACTAGAGGGTAGGGACTTGCTCTCTTTCAGTTAACGACTTGTGCCTGGAATCCAGGCCGGCTATCTCTCACAAGCTGAGACCCCGGCCTGGATATGTGCCCAAGGTTCCTACCTCTCCCTTAAACTGGGACCAGGCGGTGAGCCTACAAGCGTTGCCTGGAGGAGGCAGACCCAGTCCTGGCTTTCTCTGTCCGTCCGCCTTATTTTTACGTGCATAGAACGCAAGCCTTAGGACCTCAGACCAGCTCTTATCTGTTAAGGAAATCAGCAGAGAGGGAAGGCTGTTTCCAAGTGAGGTTGGCCCACTGAAAGTGGCTGCCTTAATCTTGGTGAAATTCCCGAGATGGCATGTCCACTTAGGTGTTGAGTTCATCTCAAATGAGTGTGTGTTCCGCTTAGGCATTGACACAGAGTGCTTCGCAGACAGATATTCTAGAGTTGAGGGCTGGGCGACACCTTAGTTGAACCGCTGCTTCCTGTGGGCTCCCTTCACATGAATCTAGTTTCACAGTAAGCCCAGTTCGTTGTGTCGGCTTGCTGCGCCATTCTCCTCCTATGGACTGGAAACGTGCTCAATTCTTGCTCCAGTTTTGTTCCCCCTTTTAGCCAAAGCCTGTCAAGTTCCTCCATACCCTTTGGCAACGGAGATTGCGGAGCGTCCCTGCGGCGAGCCTGTGTCTTCCCTTTGGCAAAGCCTGCTCTGCCGTCACTGTTCGGTTGAGTCTCCCCCTGTTTAGGCTGGAGCCACCCCAGTGACATTCCATATGTTGTACTGCCCAGTCATCCGCCCAGTTCATATGTGTATTCTCGACATTTTGGGCAGTATGTGGCTTCCGCAGCGTCCCTTCCTTCCATGTTAAGGGAACGCTTTCCCAGTGGTCCTGTAGGAACAGCAGTGACTTCCCTGGCCTAAGCCCTGTCCCTTCCCCACCTTAATTGCGGTGGGGATATGGAGGCTTTTGTCCATGCACTAGAAGGTGGCAGTACTAGATGGCGTTTTTATTGGGATCCCAATCAGTCGACACGTCGGCTACGTCGGACTTGAGCGACTAAAAGGGAACGTCTCGGTTACGTAGGTAACACTCGTTCCCTGAAGATGGGTCCGGAGACGTAGTCCTGTCACCACTATTTTCTGGACCACCGCTGACCGAGTTACGCTCGGCTCCTCAGCGAAAAACAACTAGTGCGTGCATCCACTTCTGTATTTATACCCGCACCGCAGGGGCGGAGTCTGTAATGCATTTCACGCACGCCAATTACATTGGGATCACACTTAGAGAGCCTGTCATTTTCGAATACTATTAAAATGACCCAATCAGTCGACTACGTCTCTGTTCCCTCCTTCAGGGAACGAGGGTTACATACGTAACCAAGACTCATTGGTTCTTGTGTAGTTATTCATTAAAGGAACACTATTCTAAATATCTGTTTGAACATCAGCTGAATAATATTTTAATGTGGCTAAAAAAATTATTTGCTTCTGCATTGTGCTAAAGAACACAATTAATCGTGGTAAAAGTACCTTAAACAATTGTTCTCCTGCTTCATTTTAGATATGCCTATTTTGCTTGGAATTTTAAGCAATATAACATGTAAAAATGTTTAATAACTGCTTCAGCTTATCCCTATTATCCGACAGGAAAGTGAATACAGGTGATGAGGGGCTGTGAGCGACACACTCACTTCACGAGGTGCTAGTGAGATTAGATTGAGAAGAGGGACCCCAGAGAGGAGCCTCATTAGCATATCAATCTTATTCAGCTTGATAGAAAAGAAACAGATCTGGGGAACAGACCCAAAATTATTTAAAAAAAAAAAGAATCATGAAAAGAAAAAAATCTAAGCAACATTTGGCTCCTTTCACACACTTTAACATCAATGCACTGTGACGCTTTCTTGATCTAATATAAATCATGTCACACCTCAAATAACCTGCACTAACCTGTAAAAACATCTCACAGTAGCAGCCATGTTCCTCATACTTTTCCTGTTCTGTGATGACTGACATTTTTGTAGCTCCCATTGGGCTATATGTGAGATAAACAGCATCTGAATCCACAGTCTTTCATTTGAACCAGAGTGTGACTGTCAAATTATTGTTTCTGTACTCTCAATGGATTCGACTGAGTCATATGAATCACGCCAAAGATGAGAGGAGGAGGATGTCTTTGGGACAAATGGAAAACGTATTTACTTCATGTTCCAGTGTTAGAGGAACATTGTCAATATGGGTAGGTGGGTGGCTGGGGAAAGGGGATTATTTTGAGACTGTCATGAGTGGCCTGAGAGGGAAGTGTGAGCGAGAAAGGTTATTCTATTTCGGGACACACAGTGAGAGCTCTGTTGAGCCGTGTGAGATGGGCTGAATTGGACCGAAGTACACTACAAGTGCCAGCAAACCATGTCTACAGTGCACTTTGGAGGAATGTGGGCCATTATGCTTTTCAATGGGGAGGACGTTTTTCAAGTGGGTTGCAAAGAGTGTACAGGGCGTTGGGAGTGGGTGTCTATTGTATGAGTGTGCATTTGTATATTACGTGCATGTTTCGAGACCAAGATCTTTCTTGTCCTCTTGCTCAATGGGTGGCATCGCTATAGAAAATTGTTTTCTCTCCTCAGAAGTGCCATGGAAAGCAATGGAAACCATGTGAGATGGTAATTACATTAGCTGCGGTCAGCGGGAGAAGTCACAACCCCATTTCCATCAACTCACTTTGATGACAGAACATCAGTGTTACACTTGCTCCAATGAGTTTGTTGTTAAAAATGACTTTTGGTACACTGAAAGTGAAACACGATAAATCCAGGGCGATGTTATTAGTATTCATAGGAGTTTGTATGTAACGTTTACATGGATTGAAAACTATGATTAATGGCCGTTTTTGCAATTACTACTAACATTGGTCGATTACTGATTAACAGAAGAGTTTTATCTCCCAACTCCCTGCCAAGTTCTACTGACAATGGATAGAAAACAAATATGTAACTTTTTGTAAGTGTAATGTCAGTTTTCATTTAATTTCATCAGGTTTGTGTGCAAATCAAATTGTAATTACATTTTAATTATATAAATCAGCATTATATCAGCTGTCAACCACACTAGGAGTTATCACAACCCACGCAGACTAATTTTGAAATTTGACATTTGTTTAAAATGATGTTGCTTCTTATACAATTCGTAACACATTCAAAGTGAAATATAGTGAGTGGCACTAAAAGCACCTCCAGTTTAATCTGAAACAGATAAATGTGAATCTGGCTACATTTTATTATGTTTGTTATTGTTGTTGAGCAAACAAATCATAGAAGTTCAGAAATGAAATGCCCAGCGTTTGCCGCTAAAAGGTTAATACTGAACGTACCCCAAGGGTCTGTATTGGCCCCCATGCGGTTTTCTCTATACACGTTTCCCTTGGGGTCCATTTTCAAAAACACACAAAATTTCCTTCCATTGTTATGCGGATGATGTACAAATCTATTTGCCTGTCAGAACAAATGACAAAGTCTAAATTTAGCCATTGCTTAATTGCCTGACAGATTTAAAAAAAAAATGGCTTGATCAGAACCTTTGCACTTTAAACACTTTGTGAGAAAACTAACTCTTTACACACAAATACTTGCAAAAACTTCTTGTGGATATATCAAGCTGCACAAGAAGATTAGAGACCTCAGATGTGAAGGAAGAATGCTGCAAAACCAGCCTTCAGAACGCTCAACAGTAGCCAAAAATGTATTAACATCCAGCAGAGATCTACAGAACATGCAAACCATACTAAGGAACTAAATACACCAGATCTCAAGAGAATAACCACTTTTCACAAACGGTCAGGAAAGAGAGACTCAATGATGATTCATATTCTTATGAAGAATGAAACATAGAGAACCTCTTTATTGTTAACACTCACTGCCCTAGAGGGAATTCCCTAACAGGCCCCAGTGGACACAGAGCACTGACTGTGAAGCCCACAGCAGGACACTGTCAGCACTATACACCAGACCTGTCTGAGAGAAAGCCGTATTTAAAAGCAAGATTTCGCTTGAAAATCATAAAAAGCAGTTCTTTCTCTGCCACTGAAGCATCTAGTCAACAAATTAATTACTTCATAATGATATGAAAACACATATGGTAGTGTACTGTATAACATACCGTTTCATTGTCTTAAGTGTCCTGCTCTGTGCAACAGCAATACAAAAGGTGTCAAAACAAACACCACGAGGCCTCAGTGATTTTTATTTTGCCTCTAGAGGCCGCTCTCTTCTCCCTTCTCAGCGCTCTTGTAATGTGTAATGACAGCGGACCCTTCTCAGTCGCTCCAGCAACGGTCGCAACCCAGAAAAACTATTAGTATATGGATTTTTGCCGAAAACCAATTGTGTCCAGCGATTGGTTATAGGTGCCGATTAATCGGAAAAACCAATCAATGAGTCGACCTCTAGTCATCACAACACATATACAGCAACCTATGGAAACTCTTTTGGTTTATAAATCAAGGAATTTACACTTAAAGGAACACTCCACCCATTTGCATTAAGCATTCCATTGTTCGAAACCCAGTTATACTATTGAATGGTCATTCAACACTCTCTCATTTCCCCCTGAGACAAGAGAAATCTGCTATTTACCCTTTTCACTTCCTCCTACAATGACGCAAAAATCGGCATTTTACGTCATTGTAGGAGGAAGTGTAAGAATGTAAGTGTAAAAATTTCTGTAAAGACTACAAGCACTAGTTCCCACCCTTTCAAACCCGCCCATAGGGGGTTGGACCTAATGCGCTAACAGACATATCACAGATCAGTGCCAGTGCGTCTGATTTCATCAGCTGAAACTTTTTGAAAATATAGACAAGGGTACTGAACACGCAGACGGATGCATTATGGAGGATTGGGATTACACATAGTGTCAGCCATCTTTTTTGGAAGCTAAGCTAGCAGGCTCTTGTTCTGTGGAGAAAGCTGTATTAACATGTCCGGCCCTCGATGTCGGGGATTCAGTTTTTGCTTTCTGCGGTCACCATGCATTGTTTACATGTAAGTTACAGTTTTTGTTTCAATCTAACTGAATTCATTGTGATTGGTGAATCTGAATGTAGCGTTTACATGAACGCTAAACAAGTGATCGGTTGATGTGCATTTTAACATTGCTAAGAAAATTCCCGCTCCTCCGTGAGAGATACGAGACCGGTAACTTGCGTCTCACAGGTGTCGCACATCGGTAATCACGCCACCAGCCTTGCGTCGTTCATCCCACGGCCTTCACTCGTCCTGCTCGCCACAGTAAACATGATGAATGGCGACTAGTGAACGCAAAAGCCGAATCGTGGACATTTTGGGCGATCTCGAAACACATTTTCGGGCAGACTCACCACGGAGACTCACTAGTAACATTAGCCTAGACTGTTGTTTTGGCCTCCTAGGGCAGCAAAGCAAGTGCATTTTGGGAGTTCTTGTCTTTCATCCACATAATTTTTAAAAATACATTTTCTGTCTTTTCTCAGTCAAGAAAGCTCCAAATTCAAAAATAATTTCACAATTCTTCTACATAAATTACCCATTTTAAATACACATTCATCTTTCCAGAGGTGGAATGACCCTTTAAAACTAACCTAAACTAATGAACTAAATTGTTGGATAACTGGATTACGGAGTTGCGATGGTGTAACTTCATGAACTTTTAAAATTGTGTTTAAACAATCTCACACCGAGCCAATAAGCCTGTTCGGGACCTGCTATATAGTACAAAAAGTATTACCTTCAATTAAAATTGATGTGGGTCATTATAAGCAACCACCCAACAACCACTATCACCCTTTATTAACTATAGCAACTGCACAGCAAAGCCCCATAGAAACGGATGAGAGGATGAGTTTTCAATTTTACTCTTTGAACTTGAACTTTAACTAAATAAAAGAGAGAAAAAATTATCAACATTCTCAACAGCCTGCACTTGGAGATATATAATGAACAGCCTGCACTTGGAGACTGGCTAAATGTTAAATAGACATTAAGTGGGCACTCAGCCCTGGTGCCTCATGGGATTAACTCTCTGTTTACTGAGAAACACAGTCTTCACTGCCCACTGACTTATACAAAATCACCCCAAATCCATTCTCACCACAGCACGAATCACATAAAGGAGTTTATCCCCAAGACGGTGCAAGAATCCAAACACAGACATTACCTAGGAGAAAATCTGCCGGTGGCGGCAGACGTACAGAGAAATGTGGAGTTTAGATAGATGTTGATAAATTGGATTACAGGTTTATGTGGTTTTTATGTGCATCGAGGCAGTTGAATGGCTTCAGGACATAATGATGGAGATTAATGATGACTGAAACCAACAAACTGAGTAGTTTCTTCACATTTTCTTAGATGATTCTTTTGCTCTGTAAGTGGATTTATTGCTCTCTTGTCTTGAGGGATTTGTTCACCCAAAAATGAAATTTCAGCCAATATTTACTCGCCCTCATGTTTCAAACCAGTTATTTTGTTCTGTTGAACACAAAAGAGTTTATTTCAAAGAATGTTGGTAAGCAGATAATTGACAGATGGCCATTGATTTCTATAGTATTGTTTTCCCTATTTGGTTAACACAGTCTCATCCCAAATCGTCATATAACTGACGTTTTGGGACGTATTTTGACCATACGTCAATATCCGCCTTTTTAGGGCCCCCTTAAACGTCGGTAGATGGCGATCCCGGGCCGTCATACAACTGACGCTTTACCTTTAACGTCAGTTAGGTGACGGGTTAGGTTTAGGGTTAAGTTTAGGTATGGGGTAGAGTTAGGATCCCATAACCTCATCTACCGACGTTTAAGGGGGCCCTAAAAAGGCGAATATTGACGTATGGTCAAAAGACGTCCCAAAACGTCAGTTATATGACGATTTGGGATGAGACCGGGTTGATTTGGTAGGTATTTGGTGGGAGGAAGTGTAAGAGGGGGGCACTAGCACTAGTTCCCACCCTTTCAAAGCCGCCCATAGGAGGTTGACACTTATGCGCTAACAGACCCTATCACAGATCAGTGCCAGTGTTTGATTTCACCGACAGAAACTTTTTGAAAATATGGACGAAGGTTCTGAACACGCAGACGGATTATGGATAGGGTTACGTCGTCATATTATATTAGCGCGCATTATCTGATTTCATTGTGCGAAATGATTTCCAGGTGGTAGCATAGAGTGGAGCTCAACTCTAGTCTACATTGATGGGCGGAGTAGTGGGAGTGGCCTGCGGAGCTGAGCATTGCAATGCACTATGGGGATTGTTGTCTACAATCCACAAGCACTAAAAAGTCATTTTCTGCTTTTTATCAGCCAAGATGACCCAAACTAGAAATGTGTGATACTATTCTACTACATTTATGACCCACTTTCAATACATATTCATGTCTCCACTGGTGGAATTACCCTTTAATGCACATACATATATCTGAAAGACGATTCATGTGTGAATGATCCGCTGCAAATCGGGTGATTTTAGGGCAATGTTTGGCTGTAAGTCAATGATGCCCTCTGTTGGAAGAGAATCGTAAGATGGCCGCTTGAACTCTTCCAGAGGCTTTAATGAGCCAGTGAGCAATCCAGTCATTTATATAGATGTTTTTTTTTTTTTTTTTTTTTTTTGGCCATGACTTGAAAGTTGTTTTGGACTCCATTGACTTTCATTGATAAAAAAAAAAACAGTTGAGACATTCTTCAAAATGTCTGAAGAAGAAAGTCAGACTGCAGGTTTGGAACAACATGAGTGTAAAAGACATCTGAATATTCATGTTTGTGTGAAGTATTGATTTAATTAAATATTGTATAGTTCTTATTGGTCATATTAAATAATACTTCTGACTTGTGTTTAATTTAGAATTCACCACCTGAAGCACATTTTAGGCTGATGACCAAAACAAATTTTTACAGTGAATGTGTAGAAAATGCAGATTAAAGGAAACTCCGAAATAAAGATGAGATTAAATTTTAAGTTAAGTTCTTGTTTCATTCTCAAATGTTATTTAGGGGTTTGCTGTGCTGCATGCATAAAAAGAAGAACTGTTACAGAATATTTGTGCTTGAGCATGTTTGTGGTGTTCATGTAAAGCTTGTGTCTGATATTAGGGTCTCAGCAGGGTATTTGAGTCTCTCTGGATTTGCCAATTACCCACTCCCAGTCAAGTTGGGTCACAATGAAAAAGGTTCGACCTATTTCTCTGTGAAAAGCTGCAGCAGCCTGAATAGACAGACTTCAGAGAACAAACTATAGCCCCTGCCCTGAGCGACCTCTTCTTTCTCGTGTGCCTGAGAAGAGCCCAAACGTACACAATTGCTCACTGGTTAACACACTAAATAAAGTTAAATTAAATTATTCCACTATTTCACAGAATTATTGCTGATATTGCAGAGGAGTAAAAGGACAAAAACGTGCCACCATTGGTAGGTAAATTGTAAATTATTTGCTATTTTTTAATATTATATTTTAATATTGCAGTATTATTTCAATAGTATTATTCCAAATGTAGCATTCTGTTATTTCTTATTACACATTTGTTACCTTAATGAGCTATTTCTGCCTTTTATAGCCTAACTTGTAGAAATAAAGAAAAGACCGAGGTGTTTTGCAATTACTTCAAATAACTTTGTGCACTGGAGTGATTCTTTTTAGTAATTAAATAAGATTAACACATGTAGTTTCTCACGATATGATTTACCATGTCATTACTCATGCCCATGTGTGATGGATGAGAGTTAGAGTGACACACTTTGAAATCAAGAATTGTGCAACAAATGATCAATCCTTTGCAATAGGCCTGTTTATTCTCGCACCTGTTAAATAAATGTGCCTTACCTGATTTCAGTCGATGTTAAGCGCCAGCGGGTTCCTGTCACAAGAGATGAACAGGGTGACACCAACACGCAAACTTTTCCACGTACTCCGTGACTGCGCGCGTCACCCTCCTCCCTAATCAAGTGTGAGCGCGCGCCACATACGTGCACTGGCAGGAACGCGAAATCACAAACGAGAACGACCACTATAACACGAGAATGGGAAAAGGGGAACCCTTAAAAATTGTATTAGTGTCCATGCTACAAATATCATAGCCTATAACAATGCAACCACACACGTGCAAGAGTAGCTGGTCATATTAGGCGACTGTAATTCCAGGCATTAATAAAACCCATAAGAACCCGGACCAATTTCCCCTTATAGGAAAATTATGGGGCATATGAAACAGACTAAATGGACCACTTAAAACATGTTTCTGCTGTTGTTGTTGTTTTTTTTAAATACAACCACTCCTTGTCAAAGATCTGTAATGTTACATTTCACATTGGGCGTTTATGATAATTGTTTTAATGTTACATATGTCACATATATTTTTCTTTTATTTTACTTTATTTCTCATTTGGAAAATAGTTTTCTTGCTAAATAACTTTTTTTCTGTTTATTTTCTTTTCCACAACATTTTCAAAATTATAACTTTTCTGGGAAGATAAATAAAATAAAACTTTTTTAGAAGTAATAGTTTTTGAATTTTATTTGCTTTGCCACATATTTCAAAACCACATAACTGTGACCATAACTGTGACCTTTTCAGGTATACAGTTTAATCAGAAATATGTTTTAGACTGTTTTACCACAATATCCTCCAACACTTGCAATCTAAGCAGTGGATCCTACTCCAGCACTTAAACTGGGCTACTCTCTCAGTTAGTTCCACTCATTTCCACACGTTTTTCAAACTCATTATTACTGTAGCTGCAGCCATGTCAGGTCCCCCTGAGTGCTCACTTTAAGCCATTTAAACCAAGTCTATTTAAACTGCAGGGTCCGCGGGACACCAAAGAGTGCACAGCTACAAAGTGCTTATCCCTCTGGCAGAATTCAGAGGCCTTAATATGTTTGTACACCTATGTTAGGGATTTTCTGCTCACTTTTGCAGACAGGAGTTGGAGGTTCACCGTTCACGAGATGTGTAATTTACTTTGCTTACCCAAGCTGAACATAAACTTGCAGAGATCAACACTGGGTATCCGAGGCCTTATTTCTTAGTATTATCTTCCCCCGAATTACCTTTAAAAGTGTATGAATAGCCTTATATTGTCAGGAATCACTAACCAGAGTTAAAATGAACTCTATACTATACTTAACATGCTGTAATTGCTTTTTAATCTTGGTTCAGGAGGGCAGTTAATGTCCAGCCATGCACGTAATTGGCCCTTCTGCTTTCTCTTAGTTATTACATGCAATTGCTGGATAGCTCTGTTTGAATCCTATTACAAAAATGTTGTCATGATTCATAATGTGCAATTACAATACTGGATAATACCTAGATTCACTAATAACCCTAAATTCATTCATGCAAAGTGTTTCCTCATATTTTGTAAGTATTGACTGAAAGCTGAAAGCTATTCTGAAATCTCATTTTGGCTGCATGCTGACTGTAGTTTTGTTGAATGAATCTATTGCTGGTATATTGAATTGTACATTTTTAGATTTCGTTGTGTTTTACGTAAAAATACAAAACTTATGGTGATGAAATGATGTTTATTATTTATATTGAATAAAGATAAATAGATAGACAGTCAGATAGATAGATAGATAGATAGATAGATAGATAGATGGATAGATGGATAGATGGATAGATGGATAGATAGATAGATAGATAGATAGATAGATAGATAGATAGATAGATAGATAGATAGATAGATAGATAGATAGATAGATAGATAGATAGATAGATAGATAGATAGAGTCCGACTGATAAAGGATTTTGAAGGCCGATACCGATACAAATATTTTTCCGATATATCAGCCGGTATTTTATTTATTTATTTATTTAGTTATGTATTTATTTATTTATTTTTTAAACTGAACATGATAGTCACACATTTTGTCATGCTTAGAGTTAAGAGAACTGATGGGGATGTTCTTTTAATTATTATTCAAGCAATGTATGTATCGTGACCAACTCAACGAGTTTTGGCAACAGGAACGGTGTAGAGTGCCCTCTGGTGGACAAACTATACAACTCCAACACTCATGACATGGTTCAAGCGTGTTTCGTCCGTTTTTATTTTATTTTTGAAATATTCATTTATCGGCCTTTATAACTGCCGATACCGATAGTTTGAAAAATGCCTAATATCGGCCGATAATATCGGTCTGCCGATATAACGGTCTGGCTCTATTAGATAGATAGATAGATAGATAGATAGATAGATAGATAGATAGATAGATAGATAGATAGATAGATAGATAGATAGATAGATAGATAGATAGATAGATAGATAGATAGATAGATAGATAGATAGATAAAGATATATAAAAGACAGATATATAAAATTAAGAAAAGACCATTAATAAATGAAAATAAAAATAAAAAATACATGATTGGCTTGGACAATTCACGTTCTTCAAAGCAATGCTAGTAAAGAAAACGTCCCCTTATCCCACCCACCTACAAAAAATCTACCCCTGTAATTATGGATAATGCAGATGTACTCCTCTCTTTTGTGTTTTGTATACGGCCGGCTGGGGTTCAGACCCCCTCTTTGCGGATTACGCTGTGGAAAGGCAGTTTTGCATTAGAAGGATCAGAGTGCACATGAGGGACGTTCTGAATCCTCATTCACTGCCTAGCACACTATTGTCCTAAAAGATGCCTTTTCTGTTGTCATGGTGATGTTGACTCGGTGGAATGCTCAAAGTCACTTAATGAGCTGCGCCGTTAGGCTCATTCCATTTGTAAATCCCGTCTGATGTGTGTATTTTAAGCTGGCACTCGGACAAATATAGATAGCAATTAAAACACATCAATCACAGCATTCGAAAAAAAGTCTCCTCTACATTTAACAACACCTTTTGTCTTTACATATTTCTGCATTTTGAGTATCTCTCAAATGTTGCATTACTGTTTTGCATTTCTTTGAACTTTAACCTTGTGAGAGCTACTTCCTTTCATTACTGAAGCACAAACACTATATATGCAGTAAAGTTTCAAAAGTAAATGGAATGGAACATTTTGTCCATTTAAATGAAGCCGTTTGAAGATTTTTTTTTTATAGGCTGAGTAAATGGTTCTTATATTCCACTGTATGTAATCTTTCACAAGACAGGTTTATTTATGAAAGTCGATTTGTGTATAGACATCCTCTCAAGTTACAATGGAACCTTCCATTAAAGGGGTGGTTCACCTTTAAATGAAAATTAAGTCATAAATTACTCACCCCGGTGCCGTTCTCCTCTTTTTTATGGACCACAAAAGAAAACTTTTAAACAATGGTTGAATCCCAAATGACCCCTAAACCCTCAATCACTATTCCCTATGTTAGTCCACTAATACAGTTCACTTGCTGTGGGGTGAATGAAAACAAGTGAGCGAATCCTGACAGTCGTTGAACTTATATTGGCCGTGATTTCGGTGTTGCGGTGCTATGTGGGATTGAATGAGTGCACTCGATAATGTCCACTATGGATTCGGACACAACTCCAATCAAATAATACCCTAATTAAGAGTATGGGAGCGATTTTAAATTCAGCCACTGTCTCTCTTGCGCATAAAATGGCAGTGAATAGACCCCTTTTCAGTTGGTAAACATGGTGACGTTTTTTGTGGGCGGAGCTTAGGTGGAGGCAGAACGATCCCTCTGGCCGCTTCATTAACGCTAGTTAGCAAGTATTGTTTTTTTAACAATGACTGGAGAAATCCAATTTTATCTTAATGTGTAAGGTCACTCAGTGTCCAGGACCGCGATTGATATTTCCAAAAGTTATATTTAACGGACGGAACCAGATTGGCCGACCCATAGCTACATGCTCACTCACCTCGGTTGAGTGGCCTGAGACTTCTACACGTATCTTATAGAGAAACCGATCGTAAAGAGAAACTGAGGGCATATAAATCTTTAGATGCCTATATGGTCCTGTACAAGACTTATGTGTATGATCCACAGTTCTGCCGAGCCAGCGCCGAGTCGACCACAATCTAAAGAGTGACATTACGGTGCGATTTTAATGATGTGAATATTTTCTAAAAATTCCAGATACAGCACATTCATTTTTCATCAATTCTTGCACCAAACAACACAACAAGATGACATTTAATAATAGTAACAATTTAAGCTCCTTATTATGTAGCCGAATCTGTGCTGGTTTGTATTGGCCGCCTCCAGTTTTCACTTTGTTTTGCCTCCAGTTAGCGCTGTGACGTGACTTCAGTGCAAAAGGGGTCTATAGAGACCAACATCAAGCTTTTTTTAAAAAAAAAAAAAGACACAAAGGGATAAGACATGAAATTTGAAGTATTATTTTACGAAAATTCTGAACTTGGCCGTTGGTTTTCTGTGTATGGCCGTACAATGTGTTCATTCTTATATTAGCGCTGCAGTTCACTCAGAAGAAGCACACAAGTTGTGAGAAATCATTTTTTTTTACAACGCCACCAAAATGTATCTGTGTACTTTCTTTGTATGTTGTCTCTTCTGTTGAACTAAAAAATGTGAAGAATGTACACACTGACTTTCAATTCATAGTAGGATACTATGGAAGTCAATGGGTGCTGTCAACTGTATGATGACTGACATTCTTCAGAATATCTTCTTTTGTGTTCAGCAGAAGAAAGAAACTCGTACAGGTTTGGAACAATTTAAGGATGAGTAAATGATAACAGAATTTTAATTATTGGGTGAACTTTCCCTTTAATGGCATGCTTTGCCTCCAGTAATATAGTAGGCCCACTGCCCTCTAGTGTAAGTGTAAGAGACAAACCACAGGAGCAGCATGGGAACACTTTAGCATGTACAACACATCCTGGACGCAGCATTTCCATTCAGTATCAACAATCACACACGCCTCCAACACAGTAGAACTGCTCGAGGCTTTAGTAAGACCAGGCTGCTGTTAGAGATAACACAGTCAGGAGACTCGTGATGCCTGCAGAGTCTCTGATGGCGGTTGGCACGTCTCACTCGCTCACGTAGAGAAGGAGTGAGAGCTGAATGTGGGTTTAGACAAAACTGTTGACGCTTTTGAAACCTCAAGCACTGTGATGAGGCAGAGAGGGGAGGCACAGTGTTGAAAAACAAGGTAATACACTGAACAAAATTATAAATGCAACACTTTTGTTTTTGCCCCCATTTTTCATCGAAGACTTTTTATGTGCACAAAAGGCCTATTTCTCTCAAATATTGTCCATAAATCTGTGTTAGTGAGCAATTCTCCTTTGCCGAGATAATCCATCTATCTCACAAAATAGCCCTTTTGTGTACATAGAAAAAGTCTTAGATCTTTATGTTGAGCTCATGAAAAATGGGGACAAAAACAATAGTGTTGCGTTTATAATTTTGTTCAGTGTATTAAAAGTGTACTCGAGTCATTTTTCTCAATAATAATAGACCTTTCTGCTAAAAAAAAAAAAAAAAAAATCTATTTTTTTTGTTCTGTTCTATTTTCTGTTCTATTTTCTCTCTGACATCGACTACATGTTAACCAGCAGTCCAAAAATTTGTTTTGTTGATATTTTGCTAGGTGCTTTTTGTGAAGTCGTTAAATCTAGCATCTAAGTCGCTAAGTTGGCAACACTGGCTAATGGATACTTAATTCTGATTGGCTTGAATGGTTACCTCTAATAATGACTGGCTATATGCTATTTCCCTCCTAATGTTTGTGAGTATCTGAGTGAAATGGCTTTTCAAACAAGAAAAAAAAATGGCGTGACTTGATTTTTTTCCATGGGGAATTAATTGGATGGTTGTGGCTTGCTATTGCTGTGATGTCATTGACAGGTTGCTCACAACAGTAAACACATTAGACTTGTTCGACTTGAACCATAGACAGTAAAAGAAATGGACACAGTGACCCCATTGATTTCAATGGATAAGACTGAAGCTCAATTATTGCACTTCCTGTCTGATTTCTGAGCGACTGTGCAGGCTCAAACTGAGTGTGACGACCATATAAAGGCTAGATGTGTTACGGTGGAGTTTCCATCGTCATCACCAGCGGCCATCTTGTCACAGATGTAAGATGAGTGGTCAGTACGAAAACAAATACTCTTATCTCGTTGAAATCTTGACGGATTTACAAACGGTTAGGTTTCTTACAAACGTTATTAACGTGGCTGTAATTATCAGGATGATTATTTATTTATACTCTTTTTATTCATAAGTATGCAGTGTCATAACTACATCTCTGACGTTTCTAACAAAACAAACCGTTTGAAAAACGGTAGAAAATTGAGCAAGTTATGGTCATTTAAATAGTACATGTACCATTAACACAATGTTACGAGTGAGCGAGCTGCCCGTGACAAGATGGCCGCCAGATGCAGACGTCGACCTCCATTGGCCAGCAGCGTGGATGACATATCCTTTATGTAGATATCTATGGTGACGACAGTCTGACAGTTAAAAATCTTCTAGTAGCTGTGCCAAGACAAATCTGAATCACCTAATTCCTCAAAAATGTTGTTGAAATATTTTGTCCCGTTGTTTTTATGGACTCTCTATCTATGGGCTTCAACCTTGACTTTGTGCCTTCATGTCCCCCTGATTGCCTCATTGACAGTAAAAGATTGCCTGCGAGCTTCTCCTCCTGTCTATACAGTAATGTCTCTATCGCGCAACAGAAAGTATGACGCAATCTTTAGCATATTTTTACAAAAACGACTTCTACGGGGCCGTAACGTAGCCTAAGTAATGGAGCATTTTATACATTGTCGTGTTTCTTTAGAAATAAATAATGGACAAATTAAGTCTTTGGACGCCTCAGATGTAAAGTTATTCGCTGTCAAAGTGACGCCAAAATGAATGGGAGTCAATGGGATGCTAACCCAGTAGCACCTCATTGCAGTACACAGGATCCAGGGGGCGGAGTCGGATCCAGACCAGAGGGGTGGAGTTGGGTAGGTTTAGGGGTGGGTTTAGGGATTAGGGGGTGGAGCTGGGTAGGTTTAGCTATATGTAAGGTGGGAGGAGTTGGATCTGGATCTGACTCCTCCCCGTGGATTTCATGTTCTGCTGTGAGGACCATCTTTGCTGAAGTTCTGCTACAATGGCGGCTCCCGCGAGGCTTCAGATTACCCCCTTGACTTGAACCAGAGCTGCACAGGCCGATTGGTTTATGACATCAAAGTAACGCGAGAGCGATTGAAAGGCATGCAGAGTCTGCTCTCTAATCGCTCTCGCGGTATTTTGATGTCATACACCGATTATTCTGTGCAGCACCGGTTCAAGTCGAACAAGCCTAAAATCAGAAAAGACAAGAGTTGAGCTGTGGGAGGGGAAGTTATTTTGATAAATGAGGGCACAAGATGTAAAAAAAAATGTAGGCTATAAAAACAAATTATAATGTGCACAGATAAATCATTTATAATAAACACTACAATATTCTATAAAAAATGTGTTTTTGATTTGGTGACTTTATAAAGGTATTATCTTCTAGTCGTAGCCAGTTTAGTGGAGCAACAGTGACAGAGTGCAGTGATTACTTCTATATCCCTCTCCTCTCCATCCCAGTGAAATCGCAAAATAAAGTGCAACTACTGCACCTTTTTCTGATGTATAGCCTACCGATATACAGATGCAAATTTGACTTGTTCGTTTATTAAAAAAAAACAACTGTCAACATTTTTCTCTTTAAAAATCTCCATTAGTAGTGACAAGGGAAGAGTAAGTGATAAGGGGTGAATGGAATTTGAAGTAATCAAGACAGCTTTACTTAGAGCTGTCTGCTCTCTTTAGCTGTCATGTATCTCAGTCTCTCACACTCTAACATCATGCTGCAGAAGGTTGTCAACTAATTTAATTCCAGGCAATGTGTTTGAATTCCGAGCTGTCAATAACAACTCGGCACAGGCACCATAGGCAAAGTTATTGCACACTAGAGGGCACTCACTTGCTTTGAGTTGGTCTTTGACAGTCTTATGTCTTGCCTATATGCTTAATGAAATGAGATTAAATATACATTATTGAAGCAAATCCAGAACTTAATCTACCCTAATATAAGAGGAAAAAGTGACCCATAAATAAATATATATATATATATATATATATATATATATATATATATAAAAATTATGAATTAAATTATAAATTATTATATATATATATATATATATATATACTATTTTCCAAGTTAACCATCAATACATGTCCAGCTATAAGTGGTAGTCTTCTTGACTCCATCTAACCTGAAAATTTTGACAAGCAGTAAATCATTTATTACTGTTATGACAGCATGGTGGACAGTAAATATTTTTCTATTTTCTCAATGTTTAAAAAGATAGTTTTGGATTTGGTTTTGAATGGTACAACATTACAAAATGACCTTGTTTTAAATATTATGTTTTGAAGTGTTTTTGGACTGTCCTGACATTTTGTCTCAGGGTTCCTTAATATTTTGTCTTCAAGAAAGCATGCACACAAAAAAAATTATTATTCACGGCACAACCGAACATATATATAGTCAGACAGAGCCGTCAAGTTATTTAATAAAGGATTTTGTGTGTTAATAATTAATCTACAATTAAAGTACAGTAAATGAACATTCAAGCCGGCCATTGTGCAGACCTCAGCCCGCTCCATCTGCAAGACGTTGAAGCATTTAAGACTGGCTTTGAGAGCATTCTTATTAGCTTCATGCTGATGAAACAAAAGCACTCCCGGAGAGTGGTCTCAGATCTGCCTTTCCGCTATTGTGTGTTTTTTTTTGTTTTTTTTTTTTTTTTTGCTGAACAGGACCTCCAATGCTGCTCGTAATTATTTTAACAACTAATTAATTAATTTGTTCCATTGTTCTAATTTTAACCAATCAGAGGCCTGGAAAATCATCAGTAATGATGGCAACCCTCTATATCTTCACCTAAAATATTCTTAACCATCTCTGAAACAGAAAAGAGAATACGTGAGCTTAGAATTATAAGGTTCTATCTCCGTTTAGGGTAGTTCTGAGATATTGAGCATCAAAGTTTTTACATCCCAGCTGGCAAAACTGTTATGTAGTATAATCTTCTATTATAGCTCAACAAGACCATCACCCTACAGGTACTTTGTGAATAAAATATCAAAATCCTGGCACATTTGGAAATGGGATTTTTTAAGATGACCCCAATGGAGATAGAACCTTTTAAGTCTGAGAGCTCTGATTCTGTTTGGAATTATAAGGTTCTATCTCCACTTTTACCATTAAAACCCCACATTTAAAAGAATAATTGTTTATAACCATTGATAATATAATATAATAGTATAGTATCAAAGCCAAGCAAGCAAGTTTGTAAGAAAAAAAATATTTTCAAAGAACATGGACATGGAGTAATTACACAATACTACTACACCTCACTCCTCTGTACTGTAAAAAAAACATTTAGGGAGCATCTTACATTAAGAACGTTTAATTTAGTAGATTAACACAAAATATTGTAACATCATGAAAATTATGTTTTCATCCCTTATTATTCTGTATGTCTGTTTTGTTATGTATGATGTACTTCATGTTATGTAATTTATGTTGTCATGACTCTTTCCGACCTTCTATCTTTACTTTCTAAATACTGCCTTCTTGTAGTATGCTTTGTCAACTGCAGGCATGTACTTGAACATGGATAAATATTAGACAGATTAGACAATGGGACCCACTGAGGCACTGTCCAGGACTCAACAGGATAAACAGTCACAGTTGCATTGCTTGGATATTGAATCTACTGGAGATAGAACCTTATAATCCCAACTTGGTTAATGTTTTGTGAGATGGAACCTTTGTATTTTATTAATAACTACTAACAAAATATTTTTTTTTACAAAAATAACACCACACAGGCATTAATAAACACCTAATACCTGACAATTGCATTGCTTAGCACCTGTACAGTACTTCCTAAATTGAAGGGTGTTTTCATATAAAATTATTTTCTCTGTAGTTGTCTTTATGCCACATTTTCTATCTGTGCCGTTGGTTTCCCAGATACTTTTCCAGTACCGCAAAACAAAGCAGTGTTTATACAAAACACAATCTTACTCACAATCTTGTCAGGCTACAGAGCTAAGAGGTGGGTTTTGATTGGTCCGTCCGTGTTCATTCAAGGTTTTGATTGGATATTGAATCTACTGGAGATAGAACCTTATAATCCCAACTCGGTTTATGTTTTGTGAGATGGAACCTTTTTATTTTATTAATAACTACTAACAAAATATTTTTTTTACAAAAATAACACCACACAGGCATTAATAAACACCTAATGGATCAGATTATGTCAAAAACTCAATTTCGACCAAAAGTGGAGATAGAACCTTATAATTCTAAGCTCACGAATAATTGTTTTACTGATGAAAATTAATTATATTAGTGCCACAAATTGCACTGGCACTTGTTCCATCATTGTGTATTTGCAATGGAGTGCTTGTAACCTTCATTTGCAGCAAAAAAAATAAAAATAAATGTTTGATCCAGGCCATCTGTTGCTTGAAAGACTTACAATTCAGTATTTGTTTAATTCATTGCACTTAAGGGAAGAAACCATGGTTACAAGTGTTTAGGTGGCAAATATGATTATCTCTTCAATCCTGCATTATATAGGCTACTATTCATTGGACAAAAAGCTTGTTTTCAGAGCTTGCAAACATAGCCTATTAATTATTTCGTCTCACTAATGCACTGTTACACAAGATAAAACATGTTTCCATTCTGTCATTGCAAATTATAATAGTTTTATTTTCTGTTCATGGCTTTCATAAACTGATTTACATGAGGATTTGAGAATTGGTGGTGCTCCAGTGTTCCAGTGCCTTAACAACCACCGTGATACAGCAAACAACTGCATTGAGGAGGCCATTCATGATCTTTTGTGACCGATCATTGCTGCTGTCAGAAAGCTTTTAGTGTCAACCCTTTGGTAAACATGGCGAATGAAGCTGCTCTGAACATGTGTAGGCTAAGTGTGGCAGGATGATTGACAGCTCTCTGGCTGCCTTGTAACCTCAATTTGATGATCGGTGGCTCCGGCATGTAGGAAATAGATCATGTTTAGCTTTTTTGATATTGAGTCTTTTCAGAAGAAAACTGCTTTCATGTCAAGTGGGTTGGAGGAGACTTTAATAAATTGTAGCTTGAACAAAAGATTTTGTTACATAAAGAATAACTTTAAGTATAGAATATTCCTTGGTTTGAATAAGCCGAGGCATCTCAACTCTGGCCCTTGAGCTTGAGCACGTTCCTGCAGAGTTTTGCTCCAACATTCATTAAACTTAACTAGGGCTGCATCCAAAAGCTTCAAAATGCTGCCTTCGAAGGATGTCTAAGTCTATTAGACAAAACTACAATAACAACAAAAAACATTCTTTCCATTTATATCAAATGTATTTCCAGAATGTTTCACACAATTATAAAATGTCACAGGAGGACCTTGCATTGTGACAGCAGAGATATTATTTTTGGAGAACTTTCCAGAACAGCTCACCATACATAAGAAAATAATAAAACGATTTAAGAGAAATAGATGCAATACAGTCTTTCCTCATGCAAGCCTCAAGCAGCTCAGTGCTTGCACCAGTATCCCAACTTTGCACCTCTCCCTGAGCCCTTGGGTCATTTATGGAGATTATTCACGTAATTAATCTCGACTAGAATTTAATCTTGTGTGTATCAGGTTACTCAAAGTTGCATCACACTAAAATTGCGGGCGATAGACTTTTGCACCAGACAATATACAATTTCCAGCTTTGAATGCTTTTATGAAACAAAAACTCCAAAGCTACATTTAGCTCCGGTGAATGTGATCTGTGAGGCCTGTTATTGTTGTAACACATTAGCATATATTGATCCTACGGTCTCAACACTTTGTGCTCTACAGCCTCATTGTTTCGCTGTTTAGAAATGCATCCACAAACATCCTACCTCAGCAGTGAAGCTGGGAAAAGAGCAGTCTGTTGAAAATAAGTGCTGAAATATTTATCCATGATGCATATTCAGCTTTTTTGACCACAATTTGACTGTGATCCATCTCCATGAGCAGGTGGATTAATAATTGAGCCCTAGTTAAATAACTGACAAATGAGATGGCCACGTGAAAAAAGGAAGATATTATCGAGGACGAGGTGCAGACGAGAAAAGAGAAAGAGAAAAGCGGATTTCAAAACATGAGGAGCAATATAACTGCCAAAATTAAAATTAGTTGCATCCAAACTGAACCAGCATTTATACCAACTAAATGTGTGTTTTTTTTTAGAACACATTTAGAAGCGTCCCAATTGCAGAATTTCTGTTGGTTTAATCGCCCATTTTGACTTAATGCAATTCCCCCAGTCATTAACACTCAAATGCGAAGCTTATTGTTGCAATTAGGGCTGAATATTTACTGGTTTTAATGAAAAAGCTGGTTTTATGTATAAAAGTCTACCATTCTAAAGGTTGGCATTGTTAAGGTTTTGTAGCCCAAACCGTATTCACTTTATAGCCCTTAATCCTGTAATTGTGGACAAATGTGGGCACAGAGGACTCAGGTGTGATCCTAATTTTTATTCATTATAAATGTTAATGTTAATCTTCGATAAAGTTTTGTCTATCCATTTATGGTGGTTTTTTTTTTTTTTTCATTTTGGGGATATTTTTGAATTTATTTACTTCAAAAACTACCATATTTTCTATGTAAATTATGCTTATTTTGATGTTTTATTTTTATTTATTTTTTTAACTACATTATAATCTCATTCCAATAAGTTCTTAGAGCTAAAACCCAAAGATGAAGTGACTTTGCTGTTTTATTTTGCCTTATTTTAGAGTGCTCTAAATTACAGTTTTTCCCATTCATTTCTATGGGTGCCCATTTTTGACCCAAATACAAGATTAAGGAGTTTTTTTCTACCCACTTAACATTGTAGAATTGAGTAAAAAAAAAAAAAAATGTGTGTGTGTGTTCAGGAGGCAAATTTAGGAAAAGTAGCCAAGTCTTGTACCGCTCAGATCAAGGAAAGTATTTTTTTAAAATAAATCAAAACTGTTTTGCCCACATTTATCCAGAATACAGTTTTAGGGTTAATGTGTTTAGAAAAGGTTTCTTATGCTCACAACGACTGCATGTTTTGATCAAAATTATAGTAAAAACAATCATTATAATAAAAAAGTCTTCAGTGTCACCTGATTCCTCAAAAATTATTCTAATGTGCTAAATTTGGAAAATAAAGGCCTGTTCACACCGGGACGAATTTCGCGAATTTTTTATTTATTTATTTATTTATTTTTTAAAACACCTCGGTTCATTTTTTTTTAATTTGACGCGCCGCCTCAAAAACTATCCGACCGATGAGATTGGTGCTTTTGCTCATGTGTTTGGACCTTCTGGAGTTACAGTAAAACACAACTTGCTGGCACTCAAACACAAAACGTCTTGCCGAGCACACATACGTAATGTCAAAGATGATCTACGCCATTAGCTCTACACTGCCGGGAAGAAATAAGACGAGGAAGATGCAAGGCAAGATGAATGTAGAGATGCTGTTCTCGTTGGTGTCGGAACATAAAGAACTATGATAAACGCGACAGGGACTACAAACATCTTGATAAGATTGCAGAGCAAATGGGCGCCATCTAATGTCAGGGAATGAATTTGCATGTTCACTCGGCTCATCGTCAGCGAAAATCGCAAAAAAAACGCGCTAAAAGATACTGGCGAATAACGTGCACCGATATTCGTCCCGGTGTGTACGGCCCTTAATGTTGAAATAATGATACTTTTTTGATGAATGGAAAGTTTAAAAGAACCGCATTTGTTTAAAATAAAAACTTTTTCAACATAATAAAAGTTATTACTCTCATGTTTTTTTTCTCAATTTAATGCTCAATACAATTATTTATTCATATTTCTTTCCAAAAATGATATGTTATATTACATTATATTGACAATTGAGGCATAACTGACAACTTAAATTTACAATGATGTACATCTCTACTTTCTAACCATGTTAGAGCCAAGCACTTCGAGCAATTACTGTCAAACAGCTCTGGTTTTCTCAATTTTTTTTTAATACAAAACCACGACACCAGGTCTGAATTAAACAGTGTTTGGAGAAAAGATTTCAATTAAGAGCGGTTTGATTAAATCTCAATTTACTGGAGTCGACGAAGCTTTGCCTGTTGTGCCGTGAATCTCAAGGCCAGATTGACATTTGGAAGTGTTTAGACCCGCCACCTGCTCCCTTCTCATTTCCCTCCCCGTAGCGGGAAACGCAAGCACAGACGGAGCCGCGGTCTGTCTGGGATAAGTTATCGTTGTCATGTGCCTCCGCGGGCCACGTGGTCCGACTGTCATCCAGCATCCCACCAACTCCACGGACCGAACCGAATAAGGATTTATGTCTAGGATGCTGTCCTCTCATTAAAGTCCACGATGGACTCTCTTGGAGAAGGTAAATTCAACCTGCTCAGCCGTAATAGACCCCTCCACCATTGCAGAGCACTGCGCAATGAGAGGCAGAGAGGGCCATTAGTCTTATGCGGCCCGACTAGCAGCAGGCAGGATAATGAACTAAGGAGAGGGTTAGGGCACCCAGAGGAAATAAGGCTCACACTGCAGAGGTAAATTCTCCATAAGAGACAAATACTGTGAGGAACACGGGCCCCGAACTGACAAGCAGACACATAAAAAAGTTTCTCACCGCTTATTGAGTGGGAATATATTTTCACATGCTTATTTATTTGTTTGGTTTATTCCTTCATTTAGGGGGATTCAGATGTTTTACCAGGGAAAAAAAGCTTCGTCTTGAGAGCATATTTTCATTTAAGAGCGTATAGCCTCAAGGCAAGGCAAAGGCAGAGTGCTGTGACGGGAGTTTTAAATTGCAACACGTCTACAGTGTGTAAAGTGTCTTGCTCGGTTTGTTTATGAATGTGTATTATATCGGCACTTAAAGCCGAAAGTTGTACCTATGACTGCGCATTTGGGAACTTTATTAAATTGCTGTCATTTTTAGAAGGGTAGGAAGTGATCTGGGGGGCGCTCATCCGGATTCTTCGGATTGAAAGCGTATTACGCCCTCCCTGAGAAAATGAGCCCTGTGAAAATAAAGAACGGTGATAAAACTAGAGACTGGAATTTAGGAATATATTCACACTGCGCTAAATATGATGCATGATGTTTTCCATTAGGCAAACCCGTCTGTGGAAGGAATACGACTACAGTCAAACAGCGATTCAAAAGGGAAATTACCATCTAAACCCATTTTCAGAATACATATCCGCCTCCGGCGAGTACAAATAGATAGTTGCCGCAGTGCACGAGAAATGGTCCTCCTGTGGTCATAACCTAAGAGGCAAAGAACAAAAGTGAGATGTATGGATAGGATTGCGCAGTGATGACCTAACGTGTATTTCCTTCAGTGATGCTGAGTAAGCTTTGCCTGGAGCGCGGAGGTTTCTCCATTCCCTTCCAAACTGGATGAAGACCAAGTCCCTGTCTGCGTTTGTTTTTGTCACCCTGTTCTCTATGCCAGATGGTTTGACAGTCTTGCCAGGAGCTGTTATTGCCTTCATAGATATGCTTCTCTTGACAGCACGTAAGTAAACTTAAGCTAAAGGCAAGAGAGGGTAATTACACATAGACTAAGCTGAGCTCCATTCCAGTGATTATGGCACTTGGCACGCAGTGCTGCGAACTGGATTTGATGGGATTGAACTACAGAATGTTGCAGTTGTTGCTGTATTTTGTAGCAATGTCATTGGTTATGCTTGTGTATGCGAAAATCATTCATCTTTAGAGAAAATAATCCCCCTCAACAGTTCATGTCATGTTGCACATGCAAGTGATTAAGGTACTGTTGTTGCAATTGCTTACTTAAGTCCTCACTTTTGTGAGTAGTGTGTTTGCTCAAGGTATGTTTCCATTCACTTTTCTTTTATGAAAAACGCTGAATGGAAATGCCAAGTTACGCATGAATTTTAAAAAATGCGCTTAAAAAATGTATGCGCTCAATTGAGGCAGGTACATTTTTGATCTGATAGGAAGACGTGCATAAACTGAGATGGAAACACATTTACCGAATAAGTCCCTCGATGCACAACAATGAAGTCACGTGAATATGCCTCAATAGTGGGTGTGATTGGATAACTGGACTAACCAGCGGACCAATGTCATTGCACAGCATCTCGAATGTTGGGTTGATCATTCTGAAATGCCCATTTGGTTTGGTTTCATTCCCCAATGTACTTACAGTGTACTTACCTAAGAAAGGACTGGCTAATATAAGGCAACATGTGTTGAGGGGGATAGGTTCAGGGTTAGTAGAGTTATTACCCAATTATTGCAATTAGCATAATAAGTATGTACATGGGTAACATGACTGTAAAATAGAGAGCTAATTCCCCCCCAGAAGCATCTCCAATGATTGCATTTCCAAACACCAGGCATCTGAACGGAAGATAACATGACAGTGTTTCATCTGTGCACTCTGAGAGGCAAGTTATTTATGATGTACAGTAGGGTAAAAGTGGCTTTCTCGATTGCAGCAATTCCATTTTTATTGGAAACTGGCTGCTTTATTTGCAAATGTTTTGTGATTTCCAGTTTTGAACTCAAGTTAAATTTCCCTAATCCTACCCATCTCCGCCCCCTGATCCCTAACCCCACCCCTAATCCTACCCATCTCACCCCCTGATCCCTAACCCCACCCCTAACCCTACCCATCTCCACCCCCTGATCCCTAACCCAACCCCTAATCCTACCCATCTCCACCCCCTGATCCCTAACCCCACCCCTAATCCTACCCATCTCTGTCCCCTGATCCCTAACCCAACCCCAAATCCTACCCATCTCTGTCCCCTGATCCCTAACCCCACCCTAATCCTACCCATCTCCGCCCCCTGATCCCTAACCCAACCCCAAATCCTACCCATCTCCGCCCCCTGATCCCTAACCCCACCCCTATTACTACCCATCTCTTCCCCCTGATCCCTAACCCAACCCCTAATCCTACCCATCTCCACCTTCTGATCCCTAACCCCACCCCTAATCCTAACCATCTCCGCCCCCCTGACCCCTAACCCCACCCCTAATCCTACCCATCTCCACCTCCTGATCCCTAACCCCACCCCTAACCCTAACCATCTCCGCCCCCTGATCCCTAACCCAACCCCAAATCCTACCCATCTCCACCTCCTGATCCCTAACCCCACCCCTAACCCTAACCATCTCCGCCCCCCTGACCCCTAACCCCACCCCTAATCCTACCCATCTCCACCTCCTGATCCCTAACCCAACCCCTAACCCTAACCATCTCCGCCCCCTGTTCCCTAACCCAACCCCTTATCCTAGCCATCTCCGCCCCCTTCCCTAATCCTACCCATCTCCACCCCCTGATCCATAACCCCACCCCTAATTCCTACCAATCTCCACCCATTAGATCTGGATCCAACTCCGCCCCCTGAATCCACCTCGTGTACTGCAATGAGATGCTACTGCATGGGATAGTAAACTGATTTGAAATGTTCACCTACTGTTTTTCGAATAGTATGCATTTGTAAATTCTAATATGTTGTACTGTTTTTTGCATAGGGAATTGTTTTTATTTCAGCCACTGCAACAAAAGTGGTGTTTTGTTACTGATTGAATCACCATCTTTGGGTGAGTGAATGATTCAATGATTCACTTATAAAGGCAATACATTTTTTCGCAAACTTACAGCGGGAGTAACTGAAAATCCCCAACATTATGAAATCAAATTTGAGGGCTAGAATTAACTGCTGTAAAATTAGCCTACTTATACATACCTTTATTTAAATAACACTTTATACAATACAGATTGTTTAAAAGCAGCTTGCCACAGTGAAAAAGGAAAATGATGCATTTCGGTAAGCTGAAGTCAGTTTGTGTTATATATATATATATATATATATATATATATATATATATATATATATATATACCATATATATACCGTATATATATATATATATATATATATATATATATATATATATATACCGTATATATATATACCGTATATATATATACCGTATATATATATATTGTTGAATATGAAGTGTCAAAGCAAGCCAGAGTCGACAGTGGCAAGGAACACAAACTCCACCATGTGATAGAATGGAGAAAAAAATGTCACCATTGCTTCTACTTCTACTACAACCAAGAATGAAAACCTAAAAAAAGGTCTCTCAGCCACACAGATACAATGCTCAAAATATATCTGACAAGGTAACAAACTCAAACCTGTTTCAATTGACACGTGTAAATCTGGGGCCTAATGGCTTCCCGGCTTAACACGCACAAATAGCAGTCATGCCTCCCAGCTTCCTCATTAGCATAGTTAATCCTGTGTCTTGAAGAGGCTTGAGCAAAATGTTCCTCGCAGGCAGCTTCGCACAACAAGCGCCACTGATACAGTACATGAATAAATTACGGAGATAATTAAAGGAAATGTCAACGCGGGACTGGATGGAGCGTTATTAATGATGGCTGGGCTGTGTTAAAGTATCCTGGGCTGAAGTAAGCATGATTAATGTGTGTTTAATGGCAGTGGGGAAGGAACACGGCGTCGGCTTTAATAAAGAGAGCTTATTTTACAGGGGTTTGTCTCTGGAATTGACCTGTTCTCAACACCCGGAGGAGAGAGTTCGACCTTTCCAAAGATCACCTAATCTTCCGCTCTTGTTTCCAACAACAATTATAATGGGGTGATATGGATGGATATGTCTGGGAAGTGCTAATAAAACGCGGTGTTTTTGGTGGGCGAACGTGCGTATTTTACACTCCAGTGCATGGGGTCTGCTGATCGACAGTGATGTTTTTATAGAAGTTCTTGACTTGTGTGCAAATGAAACATAGAAAGTAGCTTAACTAAAGGCTCAATTAAACTCGCTCTCCTCCTTGAATTAGATTTGTGCGCGTGCCGGGGTGAAGGGATTTGTTTATTGCCGAGACCTGTAAAGCTTGTTAACCCTTCTAAGTTGTTTAAACGTGGGGAGAAAAGTTCACACAAAAGTGACACTCTTGTCTTTTGACACAGGTGTACTTTCACAGAATCACGTCATTTGTCCATGAATGGGATTCGTCTTGTTTCAAGGTCAATTTGATCACACTCGGATATGTAATCTTTCTCAAGGCATTGAGCATAACTGCAAGCCTGTCATATTTCACAAAACAAGCTCAGTTCGCTCTCTGCTGCAGGTTTCAGAGATAAAGCATGTCAGTCAGTTTTTTTTTTTTTTATGTTAATGAAACTTTCAAGATCAGTGCAATGGAAGCTATACAGCCTACACTGTAAAAAATCTTCTGGAAGGTTTCCTAAAAATGGAGCTTCATGTGGAAACATCCCAATTATCCTGCCAAAAAAAAAAAAAAAGAGAATTTTTTTCCAGTACATAACTAAACATCACAGCTTAAAACAAAATACATTTCTACATTTAAGAAGGACTTCAATAATAATTCATTATTTCAATGAAATAAATATTTGCCAATGAGATTTAAAAAATGTACATTTAAAAGGAAGACATTTCTTTTTCTTACCCTGCAAAGCAAAAATATCACTAAATTTCATTCCATTTCTCTGAAATAAGACTTAATATTTTATGTTCTTGTTTTTTTTCATCTGAAATTATATATATTATATTTCAGGAACGTTTAAATATTTACACCAGAAATCAAGACAAAAATACTAATTAAGAAATTCTACGCTTATAATATAATAATTTTTTAAGTCTTTTACGCTCAGCAAGACTCTATTGGTAAAAAAATACAGTAAAATGAGTCATTTTGTGAAATATTATTACAATATAAAATACTAAAACTAGTGTACTGTCATTCATCATTGCTCAAATCAGACATTAGCCTTGTCGTTATGATGCTCAAGAAAAAGTGTATTTTGTTGATGTTTTTGCTGCTTAATAGTTTTGTAAAAACTGTGGTACTATCCAAATTTTGAGGTAGCCTAATTTTAACACACTAAAAAAAATACTCAGCAAAGACTGGTCAAAAGTGGGTTGTAAAGACATTTATTTCACACAAACATAATGTTTTTCATTCATCAAAACAAAGACAAAATCGTTAAATATAGAACCATTATGGATTCAGAATCGTGAAGGGGAATCTAAAACTGTAAAAAATTCCTAATTAGTCATAAGAGCGAGTTGTGCGGTTCGGTCGGGAGGTGGCGCTGTTGTTCATACAGTGTCTCACTCCAGTCTTTCGCTATCATTCTGCTGATTTGCTGGACCCAGCGCTGGCTGGACACGCTGAATGTAAATCTGGCCGCAAACAACGTCTCAGTCTTTCTCTGTGTGGCTGTGAACCCAGCGAGGTGAGGTTGGCACAGGCGCAGGACTGTCTAGCTTTGAGCGCAGTTTGCAGACACACTGAGGGAGCCGTGCTGGAATATTATATTCAGAGGTGAAGTCAGAACCGAAGGAGAAAGGGCGAAACCTTCCTACATCCTGAGCTTTTCTTCTCCCTCTCTCTCTCGCTCTCTCTGGACGCAAAGACTTGGGCAAAATGGTTTTCCCGAAATCTCAGTGACTGCGATGTCAGCATCTCTCATCTACCGCTTGTGGAACACAGACTGAAGAAATACACGTACTGCGAGGAGGGACAAAACACGTTTTTCGGGTTGAGTAGATATTTTCAAATCAGTATTTAGTGTTTTATTGTTATACATTTTCTGTCTGCTCATTGTTTCACCTTGCATTGGGGTTTCAGGTGCAGCCGTGTGTTTTCATTATTTGTTGCTGCATTAGAATTCACATCGAATCAGTGACGATTGAACCAGCAGATGTTTTAATCAGCAGGTCAAATAACAGCAGATCGTGTTGATTTACTGTTAAAGAGAGAGAGTGTGTGTGTGTGTGTGTGTGCTGCATGAGGGTGATTGACAGGGTTTGATTTGACAGATAGGGGTATAAGGAGCTCTGCAGCAGTGAAGTTCAGGCAGAGCTTCAGCTGCAGAAATGCACAGGTGCTCTGCTGGTGTGTCAGGAAAACCCCTGGAGAGAGCCTGACATTCAGAACAAAAAGTGCCTAACGCTTTACATTACAATGTCCTTGTTACAACAAACTGCATGTGGTACTACAGAGCTGCTTGCAAATAGTATTGTTTGCTGTAAAAAAAAAAAAATGTTGTTTAACTTAAAAAATGAAGTAACCTGGCTGCCTAAAAAATTTAAGTTCATTGAAATGGAAAAATTTAGTTAATACAGGAGATTGATTTAATCATCGGAAACACAAAATATTATGTTATCTGAACTATAAATTATTTAAGTTGATTTGACAAAAGAAAAAATGTTGTGATTACAAATCAGGAAAATATTTTTTACAGTGATAAAACACACACAGTAAAAATCTGTCAAAAAGTACATTCAACTCGAATGTCATTAAGTTATTTCAACTTAAATTACGTTAAACTGACTTAAAAAGATTATTTGAATCTTGTAGGTAGGCTATAACTTATTTTAAGTTAAAGCAATGTAAAAACATATGTATATGTATGGAAGTATGTATGTATATATGTGTGTGTAGCCAAAAAAAAAAAATGTTTCTAAACATGCGTATTTCCCTGCTATGAAATATGCATAAACAAAATAGTACATTTTCGACTAAAGGTGTTTTGTTAGTAAAACCAGTATAAAAGCCTATCTAATTTTCAGAAAGTAGGTTACATCGTAGTTTTATGAAGTTCTTGGAAAGACCCCCCCCCCACACACACACACACACACCTACACACAATAACTTTTCTGAATCATGTACTCAATTGTCTGATGAAGTGTTGTATTTACAAGTATAGCTTAGTATAAAAAAAAACTCTCATTTTTTTTTACTTCTTATAATAATGTAACATGAATACTGTAATGTAAAGAGTGGGTTGAATGTGCCCTAAAATGCCTGTTTGTGTTTCCTGAAAGAGTTATGATATTGTATCATCAGTGAGGCATTTCATATTTTTTATACTTCTCATGTGATGTAACACTTCCCCATGCTCTGTGGTTGAACCGATATCAACCACTTCCTCCCGAAATGATCCTTGTATTATGGATTTGCATTTTTAATGTGAACTTTTGGTTTTTAATTTCACTTGAATTATTCATCCGAATCATGCCTGCAATATGAGATGATCATTGAATCACATCATGGAGTCAAGAGAAGTCAAGAAATGTCCCACACTTTTCACACCGCTTAGAAGTGCCAACTGCCAAATGTCCTTTCATCACACACATCACACAGATTTAATACGAATCCACGATAAAATCCAGCCTCTGACTATTCCGCATAAATGTGTGGAGAGGAGACTCCTGGATTTAATGCAGCATTTCACTCATTTCATTCCACACGTGTGGTGTAAATATTCTGTGGACCTCTAATAATATTAGAGCTGTGAAATGAAGTCATTCATCGCCACAGTTATGCCACAGACAACTTGCGTGAAAATTCACACCATGGAGAATCTTCAAATGACCTGCTTTATATTTGTGCGCTCCCCTCAATTTATTCACGCCAAGAACTAAATTGCATTTCTGAATAATCTCTTGCGGTGTGAGTTTATATGGCACAAAAACAAACAATTCTAGGTATTTGTTAGCGTAAGTGCCCTTGTGGGTTGACATTTTTTTAAAAACGGTGTTGTTCTCAAAAATCCTCACGCACGGGGAGCAGCCATGATGAGACTTATTAGTCGTCTGGTCATGTAGGAGTTGGAAGAATTCTGTGTCTTGAGACCTCTTTCCAAAGCTGCCATTCGTTATCCTAATGAGTGTCTCTGACTTTGGGCTTAAGGGAGCAAATAAATTAAGGACAAACGCATGCCTTCTCTAATTATAACAGATCAGCACTTAACAACACAATGTGACAGAAAAATCCTCTGTACTTTTATACATATAGTGCTTTATACATATAGCACTACTATACACTCTAAACAGCGCTGGGTTGTTTCAACTCAAATTTGGGTCAAATATATGGACAAACCCAAATGTTGGGTTAAAAATGTCATTTAAAATGTTCAACTTTCAACTGTAATTTTTTTTAATTACATTTTTAACCCAACATTTGGGTTTGTGACCCAAATTTGGGTTGAAACAACCCAACATTTTTTAGAGTGTACACATATAGTACTTCAAAGACACATATAGTACCTCAAAGACATACAATAATACTTTTAATCGTATTATTATACGATTAAAAGTGTTTAGTTTGTTAGTGAAAGCACTTTTTTGTTTTCAGAAAGGAAGTCAAAATGGACATGATAAAATGGATCCTTGTTTCTGATTGGTTGAGCCTCGTTTGTAGCCATTGTAAATCAATCTACAATCATACACCTGCGATAAATATTAAAAGAAATATGTTCATGGACTAAACGTTTTATAAAAGCCCCGTGACGTCGTGGTTTACAGTGAGTTTAGCTGTTTTAATTTCTCTGTAAACCACGGCTTCACGGGGCTTTATTGTAGCTTTGAAGGTCTTGTAATAAAGCTAAATGAGGTCAGTACTTAAGAAGGAGAGGAAGGAAAAAACATAATAGTATTGAAAGAATGCCTCTTTTTTTACATTGATCAAAAGGAAGAAAACCTTAACACTGGTTAAGATTTACCCTGTAAAGCCTTGTATATGATATGATGGTCAGAAAACTTTATTAATTTTTTTTTAAAAGTGTGCATATTTGATACATCAGGCCTTTATGGCTCATTTAATATGATATAGGAGAATATGGAGCTCATACTCAAGGAGGCTAAAAAACACCTTGATTTTATTCAGTGGCCTAAACTGAGCAAAAAATGTGCAATTTGGTGCAGTTGCTGATATTTATGGCCAAAAAGAAACACATAGATCTTTATAGCAGTGTAACAGACTAATACGTTAAATGCATGTATACATCAGTTGTGACTGTATCTCTCAATAATATGTCTTATTATGATGATATATAAACACTCAGTTTTATTATCAGTCCCTGTTGTTTAATCTGGGGGGCAAAACATATAATGCGATGCAACTGAGAAATGAACAAAAAACGTTCCTCAAAGCATTATGAACCTCAAAGCAAATGAGCGTACCTCATTAAGAATTATAGTTATGATAATTATAGTCCAGCCAATGTTCATTTTGAAATATAAAAAAATAAAAAAGTTGCTACCTTCAATTTTAAGTACAATCCATATAAAACTTACAATCAACTTTGATGTTTAAGTCATTTAAACTTACATTATTACATTAAATTGACTTGAACTGAGTTGATTCTTGTATAACATAAAGTTTTTTTTATTATTAGCAATAATTTATTAAAAGCAATTATTTTAATGAGAAAAATTAATGTTGTCATAACTATTTTGTTTTACAGTGTAACAATATGAAAGTTATTCTTACGTTTACTGTTTAAAAATCACTTTTCATAGAAAAAAAGACGGGTGTACCACAAACGTTTTTACGATTAAACTAAAAGGCCTTTTACTAAATATTGTTGGTTTAAAAAAAAAAATAAGTAACCTGGTTGCCTTCACATTTTAAGTTGATTGAACTGGAAAAAGTGAGTTAATACAATGAAGGAGATTGATTTAATCATCAGAAACGTAAAATAATAAATTATCTGAACTAAATAAATTATTTAAGTTGATTTGACAAAAGAAAAAAATGTTGTGATAACAAATCTTGAAAATATTTTTTTTTACAGTGTAAACTATAAATCAGATGACAGAAGGCATGTAGGTGTACAACAGAATTTCCAGACACGTTTTAATGTTGATAATTTACAGGCCTTAGAAATTCATGTATCAAATCAGTTTTTTTTTTACTCTAAGTCCATGAAAATAAAATCCATTGCATCTCTGTTGTTTTGTAATTGGTATAGTTTTGTGTTTTCCCTAGAAACGGGTCGGCCTTGTCTCAGTCGCTAGATTGGTCATCTCACTTGTTGCTACATACAATCCAGCTATTCATCAAACATTTGCTCATAATTTAAAAAGACATCACAGAAAAACAGACCTGTTACAGTAATGCAATGATGTGCTGCAGACTGCACATTTATCCCAAATCTCACTCGTATCAGCATTGGCACACAACAGTTCTCCGTCGGGAATGGTTTTGATAAGCTGTCTTCTATGCATTTGCTTAAACTAACATGTCACTATGAGATGCAGTTGTCATTTGTTTTGATGTAAAGTGCCTACAGGCAAAGGGACAGAGTGAATGATGATTATCACGAATCTCGCGTCCCTGTGTACCGGTTCCCTCGCCGCCAGCCTCATTTGCTATTTTGATGATGTGCTCCAGTACCCGTAGAGGCCACTCTTTGGTTCGAGAGAAAGAGAAAGCAATTGATAGGCTGTTATTAATGGCTTTGTGTTTCAGAGACAAAGCTTTACTCGTCACCACCTGAGATTAATATTGTGAGGTCCACTACAACTGTGCCTCAAATCGGGCCTTGCTCATCACTGTATCTCTATATTTGTTGGTGACAGTTGGTGCTAGTAGGTCAGTAGTGCTGACAGATAATTAGACAGACAGACAGACAGATAGATTAATATATAGATAGACAGATAGACAGATAGATCAATAGATAGATAGATAGATAGATAGATAGATAGATAGATAGATAGATAGATAGATAGATAGATAGATAGATAGATAGATAGATAGATAGATAGATAGATAGATAGATATATAGATAGATAGATAGATAGATAGATAGATAGATAGATAGATAGATAGATAGATAGATAGATAGATAGATAGATAGATAGATAGATAGATAGATAGATAGATAGATATATAGATAGATAGATAGAGGGTGACGGACGGACGGACGAATAGATAGATAGACGGAGAGATAAACAGACAGATAGATAGATGTACAGACAGACAGAAACAGTCAGCCAGTCAGACAGACAGATAGATTGATAGACAGCTAGACGGACTGACGGATAGATAGACAGACAGACAGACAGACAGATAAATACAGTCAGACAGATAGATATATGTACAGATAGATAGATTGACGGACTGATGGATAGACATATAGAAGATGTACTGATATACAGACAGACAGACAGACAGATAGATAGATAGATAGATAGATAGATAGATAGATAGATAGATAGATAGATAGATAGATAGATAGATAGATAGATAGATAGATAGATAGATAGATAGATAGATAGATAGATAGATAGATAGATAGATAGATAGATAGAGGGACGGACGAATTGATAGATAGATAGATAGATAGATAGATAGATAGATAGATAGATAGATAGATAGATAGATAGATAGATAGATAGATAGATAGATAGATAGATAGATAGATAGATAGATAGATAGATAGATAGATAGATAGATAGATAGATAGATAGATAGAAATCAGCTCATTCTCATCAACAACAACACACACAAAACATTGTCATGATGAAATGGAAAGCTACTCTACTATTCTTGGTTATGACATCAAAGCCATGAACAGAAAACAGAATGGTGAATTAGACGTGTTTACATGAAGAGTGAAATCAGAGCAAAAATCAATGCGTTAAACAGTAACGACTAACAGTTTGACATGACCTTACATGCTGTCAGGTTATTAAGTGTATGATTGTGCATGTCAACACACCTGACTTGAACGTTAATATAAGACATTATAGATTGATTTATTATTTCATTGAGCTTCTATTATTAAAATCAATATCTAAAATAATAACATATTGCAGTTTGACGTCAGCCTAACTAAACCAGTCAATCTTTCAGCATTACAGCTGCATTTTTTTTTTTCTCTCTCCCATAAGTCACACCTGATGCCATTTATATCTGTGTGCTTACGTAAGGGACATAATAGATATTCATCTCTTGTTTCAGCCTCATTTCACGTGTCATCCACCCTGTAAAATAATGAAATAAATGAATACAAATATAACATCTGTCCCGCTAAACTGCGCTCAACAGCTTCGTAATTGAGAAAATCAGTCAGGCCGGCCAGCGACACAATAATCCCTCTTATACCCCGCAGAGGACCATCAAAGCAAGATCGCACCCGCGTATTATACAGAATAAAGTGCTGTGCCATGAAGGCGTCACTTAACTAACCTATAACAACGTTACGGGACTGTAACAGATTTATTTGTCACACAAGGACCCTCTGTTTGAGTGTGTTGCTTATCTGAATGCCTCTTTTTGTCTTTGATATTTCAGTTTTCTGAAGCACTTGAGCAGCTTCATAAAACAGTTTGTTACAATGCTATTGACAGAATATTGTCCTCAGGAGAGAAGAATACTTTACCGTAGTCAATTTACGGCGACACACGTTTACCCATTACTTTCGGCATCTCAGCAGCATCTGCTGCATGGCTTTGACGAAGATCTGGACGCATGCGTTTGTGTATTGACCCTTTATAATGAGGAACAAAGCAACATAATCAAAGAATCAGTAATGGAGTGGAGATGGCGCTTTGAAACAGTCTTCGCTTCAGAGAGTTCGAAACATTAAGCATCATTGATGCGGTTTTACATCTGCAGGGTGTTTTATTTGGAGGGAGGTTGAATTGTTTGTATAAAGGCATTAAATTAGGCAGCAAATAACAGAGCCCCTAATAGTAAGGCACACACTTGATGGGTTCAGTGTGAAGAGAATGCTCGCAAGCTCACTTCAAGACTGCTTAGCAAGACGGAACATGACATGCGGTGTTCTTCGCTCAAAATCCAGAGTATTTAAATCCCATTTTACACACTTACTCCTGCTTAAACCAGCCTAAAACTTGAAAGATGAGAGGAATCCTTCCTGAGGCCCGACGCTCTGAAAACTACACAAGATGGCAATAATTATCATTCTTGGAGTGCCCTTATAAGTCTTCAGTGGCCTGGATATTACTCGGCTTTGTGCAAGTGTGTGTTTTGTGTGTCGGGGAATCGTGTGAACCGCTCCTCTGAAGTGTATTATGAGAAAATTGGCGTTGAGCATCTTAAAGCAGTGGTTCTTGACTGGTAACCCGCAGCCCAAAAATGTGTCACAGCCAGGACTGTTCTGATCAAACTCTGCAGTATGTGGGCGCAAATTAGTCTGCCATTTGGTAGAAACTAGTCAAATATGGCAGATGCCAACATGGACAGATTGTGTGACATGCTCTTATCCTTGAAAATCATGAACAGAACTACACGGTTCAAAAAATATGACCCATGCACAACATTAAATATGGATAAACATGACTTTGTGCCGTCCAGAACATGTTCAGTGAATATTTGATTCTGAAACCATCAAAATTGAGGAGATTATGTAACCAAAGAGCTTGCATCTAACAATTTTAACTTTTTTCTCACAATTGGGAATTTTAAGTCTGAATTGGGAGATATAAACTCGCAATTCTGAGAGATAAAGTCTGAATTGCAAGATATAAACTTGCAACCCTGAGACAATTAGGGCTGTGAAACGATTAATCGCGATTAATCGCATCCAAAATAAAAGTTTGTGTTTACATAATATATATGTGTGTGTAGTGTGTATAATTATTTTGTATATATAAATACAAACACATGCATGTATATATTTAAGAAATATTTGCATGTATATACTTTATATATATTTATTAGCGCTGTGCAAAAATTAATTGCGATTAATCGCATCCAAAATAAAAGTCTGTGTTTACATAATATATTTTTGTGTGCTGTATATAATTATTTTGTACCTATGCATGCATGTATATATTTAAGAATTATTTGAGCTTAAATTCTGTATATAAAAATACATAATCTATATTATATGAATATAAATATTTTATATACGAATAAAACATTTTCTTAAATACATACATGCATGTGTGTGTGTTTATATATACAAAAGAATTATATACAGCACACACAAATATATTATGTAAACACAGACTTTTATTTTGGATGCGATTAATCACAATTCATTTTTGCACAGCCCCAATATTTATACAAAATTAATATTATACATAAATATAAATATTTGATTTATTAATAACACATTTTTCTTAAATCTACACATGCATATGTGTGTATTTATATATACAAAATAATTATACACATTACACACACATATATTATGTAAACACAAACTTTTATTTTGGATGCGATTAATCGCGATTAATCGTTTCACAGCCCTAAAAAAAATTGGCATTCTGGAACTTCATCCGTCAAGGATTAAAGGACTCTGTTCTTTTTTCTTCCTTTTTTTACTCTCTCTCTTTCTTCCTTTTCTTTTTAATGTACTTTGTAATATTATGGTATATGTATAGGGCTATGGACCATCTTGTGTATGTGTCCTGAATAAAGATTATCTATCTATCTATCTATCTATCTATCTATCTATCTATCTATCTATCTATCTATCTATCTATCTATCTATCTATCTATCTATCTATCTATCTATCTATCTATCTATCTATTTATCTATCTATCTATCTAAAGGGGGCTTGAAATGCATTTTATCATCTTTATATTATGTTTCTAGAGGTTAGCTTAGGATGTTAGCAAATTCGTTTGCACCGAAAAGTTAAAATGTTTGTTAAAAAAACGATTGTCATATGTTAAAAACACTGTACCTGTTCAAAATCACCCCCATTGCCCTCATTTACTATTCCCACATTAGTACATTAATATAGTTCACTTGAGGGAGTGAATGAAAACGAGCGAGTGAAATCGGACACTGAGTGCGCCGGAAGGGGAATTAAAGGAATTAATTATCAATTGAAAAGGAATTATCAGTTGAAAAGGAATTATTAATTTATAACTGTATGATATTACACTGCATATATTCAACTTGACTATGCTTTCTTCACAAAATAGATTCAAGCAAATATTAATCCATGTATGTACTGATTTGATTAGCAACACTCTAACAACAACACGCTTGGTCTCTTAATTGCATTAGAATAGACATGAGGAAAAAAGTACTTCAGTGTTCAACTTCAGTTTGTTCTTGCACAGACCACATATTCCCCAAAAAAATATTGTCAATTTTGATTTCAGGGTGACTTTAAATGTGCTTCAAAGAATGTGTCTGTAAAGTTCAGCTCAAAATTCCCCACAGATCATTTATTACACCATGTTGTATATGTCCATTTTTGAGTGGAATGCAAAACATGCTGTTTTCGTGCATGTATCTTTAAATGCAAATAAGCTGCTGTTCCCAACCCTGTTTGCCAAAAGAGGGCACATCCTTTGAGGCTTCTGCCTCAGATAAAAAAAAAATGAACAAAACATCTGTTGCCATGTCTGTTGTTGGTTTTGTTCATGCTTTCATGTTTTTTATTTTGAAATCTGTCTTGGTCTTGTTTCCTGGTTTGTCATGTGACTCCCTTCCCCCTCATGTGATCTTAGTTTTCATGAGCTCTTTAGTACTTGCATCATATCCTGATTGGTTCATTGTTTTATTGTTCACAGGTTTTCCTTGTTATGTGATCAGTCCTTGTATATTTAAGCCCTCATGTTTCAATGCACCAGCGTGTTTCACATACAAAAACGTAACTTCCTGCTTAACCATGGTGCATTGTTGAAGAAATTAATTAATTAATTATTTCCCTGAAACCGTACTGTCACAAATTGGTCATTCAACCACGTTGGTTATTGCAGATGTCTTGCAGGTGGTGGAGTAATAACTAAATTTAGAAATTAATAATAATTTGGAGACAATGAGCATATGAACCGCTGTGCCGTGCTGCTTATATTTATCTAGCTAGTCGTCTGTGGATGAGAATCCGAAACAAGGACTGGTGGGACGTTGTCCTACTTCACAGATGCAGTGAAAGGAGAATTTTAGAATGATGGGACACGCCAATGTACTATTTTAATCGATTGCTGGACATCGATATGTAATTGTACATAGGCGTACATCTATGATTAGCAGTGTATAGCCCTTTTTAACTTTGCCATTTTTTACAGCAAAGTTAGGCCACTGTTTAAAATAAATGTTGTTGTTGTTGTCAAAATCTAGGGGTGTAACGACATTCGAACCGAACGGAAGAACCGCCATACAGAACCCACGATTCGAATCGCGACACTCTCATGGCGTACCGAACACGCCCCGCCCCCTGTTATCCTGGCCCCGCCCAGCCTGGTTCGTTAGACCTGGAATGTGTACACAATGAATTCAGTTTTGCAGCCTAACCACCATTAACACCAAATAGCAAGCTCCGTGTTTTGTTACTTTCGATAATACGCAAGGTGTAATCTTTCAAATTCTGACTATTTCATCACGAACTTCCAACAATAAATGCCGTTTTGGCGCTCTTTGATGTGGCGTGACAGATCACTGCTCCTCATTTCAAGCGGTAGCGCGGAGCGCGAGTAAACGCAACCAACTATTCCTCAGTTACTGTATAAACATGAATAGACACCGGAAGGTTTGAAATATACAGTATATACTTACCGAAATACATCATAACTCGTGTAATCGCTCAATCAGTGTTTCAGCAGCGGAAAGACGTCAATAAAACAGCAGAGCTTGTCACTAGCATTATATTTACCTCAGCAGGCAAGTGATTCAGTGTCCACAACTTCTTGGCTCATAGAAAAATGAAATCTTGCGCTAAATAAATGCAATATATTAGCCTATGAATTATATTTTACTTAACCTGTTAATGGTATCTTGATTATTTAATGTATGTTTAAAATTTCATGAAAATGACAGCAGCAAATTAGAATAAAAACATAAGTTAATGCAAAAACTGCCTTATGTTCAGTTTATACAATGTGTTGGGTGTTGATTATTATATGTAAAAAAAAATAGCATCTGAATTTAGACTAAAAGTCTAGGCTCTTTTAACCTTTAATGTTAGTAATGTGTGACTCTATATAGTTTACAGCATTAGCAGATTTCTTTTTTCAATCCTTGCAAAACGTTTAATTGTAGTTGAATTCATGAAAGACACATTTTTTTTTTCTTCATTTTTTCAAAGAAATGTAAACTGAACCGAACCGAGACGTCAAAACCATGGGAAAACCGAACCGTCAGTTTTGTTTATCTGCACCCCTACTACTTTAGTTACTCTCCAATAGATAATTTACATAAAATGTAATCTAACCGATGAACATCTATTTGCGTCATGGAGAGAGTGTTTGTTTTCTGGTTCTGAGTGCAAGAGATCTTCTCATTCTTGATCTTTTAAGCCACATTAGCTGCATTAGTGCTGTGATTTTTGCCCCATAATGTGTATCGTAAGCACACAGCAGCCACCGCTCATTACCTCATGGCTTTCTTTTGCATACAATTTTTTCCAGTTAATTGAGAAAAATAGACTGGACTATAAATGATTTCTAATTTCTCTCATAATCTGGTCCTCAACAGGTCAAGTGTTTTTCTCTTCGAGGGAGCAGCCGTTCGCTCACGGCGCACTGGATTCAAGTAACACTCGCCGCTGGCAACTGAAGATGACGTTACTATGGAAACAGTTTTTGCTGCTATCAATCATGGAGTATCTTGCAGGTAAAATGAATTGGTAATTCTTTCCCTGTGTGGCTCTTGTGGCGTACTCACAACTATGTCTCTATCAACTTTAACTTAATCATTTTATAGGAAGACTGTACTGATTTTTTGATGCTCAGAGTTAATAGAAATGAGAAGTGCTCCTCAATGAAAGCTTTACGGTCACGGACCGTTGCATCCGACGTTCTCCTCTGGTTCACTGAAGCATTATGTATGTAGTCAACTTGCCTGGTCATTTATTGTTTGGGTGTGAAGTCACAGCAGAAAGGAACAAATGTGATGTCGCAGGATCTGTTGCTATCAGCCCATATCTTGATTATGAGCAGAAGACAGTAATAGACCCTGACGCAGAGAATCAGGCTTACGGGAGCAGGACGTGTTTTGGATGTGGTGGAAGAGCTTTCAATTAAGCTGTGCAGTCACTTTGAAAATGAATTGTGTAGCGCCATAGAAGGTTTTGGAGGCTTCGATACGATGTGTCCTCCAAGGAAATTGAACTAGTATGTTACAGTTTATGGCTTCACTCCCTATAGATGTGGGAGGGGAAATTATTTCTCTGAATATGAATTCACTGGAAATATACAGATTTATAAATACCAATTCAACCTTGAAATTCGAAGGACGATATTATGAAAAATTGTACTGGTTGCTCCTTTCCCTTCTGAGTCTTTTTTAGCTTCGAACAGGAAGAAAAAGCACCATAAAAGTGGTCTGTACAACATGTGTGCTGTGTTTCAAGTCTTCTGAAGCCATACGATAGCTTTGCGTGAGGAACAGATTGCAATTTGAGTCATTCTTCACCGCCTGTGAGTTGTTAATGGCTGTGACGGGATCATTGAGTTGAACTCGAGAACCAATTTGATTTATGAATGAATCATTCAGACTGGTTTTGCAAACTGAATCAACCGATTCGTTGAAAAGATCCAACTGTTTTGCTCATCGAAGTCAAGTTGAATTAGCAAGTTATCCTTTGTCAACTGTGGTAATTCCAAGTACTTACACTTTATGTTTGGCTGAATTTCAGGGGTTTGATATTTTTCAACATTGAAAGTTCTCATAACAATTCCTCGTCTAATTGCGGAGAAGACATAAAATTATGTTATTATCAAAACCAGTCATAGCAGTGGGCTTTTACATCCAAATCTTGAGAGCAGCATGCCCATCATAAAAACAGGATAGAAAATAGCCTATGACTTCTAAATGATGAAACTGTTTGAATGTAAAAGTCATTACAGTATAAGTGGACCTCAGAAAACATTATACATTTATTTAAAGGAGTAGTTCACTTTAAAAAAAAAAAACGTTTGCTGATAATTTACTCACCCTCGTGTCATCCAAGATGTCCATGTCTTTCTTTCTTCAGTCGAAAAGAAATTTAAAGTCATTTTGTTCATTCAAGGAGCAAAATGAACAACTTGACTCGGAAAAAGATTCGTTCATTTTGATAAACGAGTTCGAACAGGAGAGTCACGAACGCGCATCACAGAAAAGAGCAAGACCATTTGAGCTTATAAAACTTAAACTTTGTTATTTATTTATTAAATGAGCGATCGTTTCACTCGATAAGACCCTTATTCATCGTCTGGAATCGTTTAAAGCCCTTTGAACAGTTTGCAGTTTGTACTGAAACTGTCTTTTTGGCCTTGAACCATTTGGTGCCCAGTAAAGTCCATTTTATAGAGAAAAATCCTGGAATGTTTTCATCAAAAACCTTAATTTCTTTTCGACTGAAGAAAGAATGACATGGACATCTTGGATGACATGGGGGTGAGTAAATTATCAGCAAAAGTTTTTTTTAAAGTGAACTACTCCTTTAAAGCTACCCTGTAGTCAATGATTTAATCCCTTTAAACTCATCTTTGATAATCAAAATTACATATTTAAAAGTTTTTCCTTGAAAAAATAAATTGTTCATGTCTTAAAATAGCTTGAATGTAACTCTACACCCTTGCTGCATTTAGTATTCGTGATTCTATGAATATGTAAATGAGCCCCGCCTCCACTCACTCACACCAGCTCAGAGATCCACTCGTTGGCGATCACACGTTGACGTGATTGGTTACAAAGGTAGTTTGTGATGTCAGAAACAAACCGTGCTTTTGTGACTGTCTTTGGTTTACAGATTTAAGGAGAAAATTACAATGGTGTCGACTCAGGAATTTGCGCATGGTTTGTCTTAAAGCACATTAAAAACACCACATAGACAAATATCAACATTAAAAGCTGGATTTTCACCACAGTGGGACTTAAAAAAATGCAGTTCATGATCCCTTTAAAAGCGCAAAAACTTAAAATGAATAAATCAGTGTGTAAAAATCTATTAAACACACATCACATTCAGCTGCCTTTTGCTTTATTTCTAATTCTGCAAAATAAACACACGCATGTAAATCTTTAAGGTAAATCATATTTTATAGTAAAAAAAATTCTGCAGTATATAAATTAACACTAAACATTATGCTCTATTCCACTGTATGTTATTTTGCATGAAAATATTGTTTATTTAATTGTTTCACATTCATTTATGGTTGTATAAACATAGCTGTTTTGGTATAGATACTTTTATGTTTATTTTATGTTTCAGAAATGACAAAAAAATTAAAGCAATATAAAACTGAATGGAGAGATTCAGTTTAGCTTACACTGTTTAGAAATGGATAAGAAACAGAAATACACTCTATTGTTTAGTATAACTTCATTGTGCACATGTAAATGTAAATGTCATATTAGAGTGCATTAGATCCCATTTTCTAAACAAATATCACACATAAATGTGATTATTCCAGTGATTTTGCCGATATGAAACCATCTTAAGTGGAAATTGAGTGATGTGAGCATAGCACTTGATTAGAACCCACACACCTGGTGTGATCTCTCCACATATGGTCTGTGTTTCTGCTCTCTATGTATGTGTGTGTTGTTGTGCAATTCTGTCATTTGCATAATATTTACCCTTAACAAAAAAAAAATCATCATGAAATTCATATATATATATATTATTTTTTTACAGAATGTTGCTATGTTTTTTTAAACGATTTATCTGCAAACATCTTTTTTTAAAGTAATACACCCTCTTTAATCAAAAACATAATTAACCTCCCCTCCTCAAAATAGCATCTGTTCTGTTCATGACGTATGTCTCGAGTGAATAAATCATGCACCCGCCACAAAGCCAAACCTGTGACATTCTCTGATTTAGATATCCGCACCTGATCGTCACATTATTCTAATTCTCAGTGTTAAGCGTGATGATATGGTAACATTACATTAGAGTAGGCTGATCTTAAATGTAATTCTTTTTTGGCAAAAGTACATTCCCTTAATAGCCTAAACGCAGGCTTTACTCCCTTCAAACTTAAATTGGAATGTCACTGTTTCCGTCACTGCAACTTCCCGAACACACACACACACACACACACACACACACAAGAAATGAAATATGTTCCGCCCAAGTAAAGGCTTTTGCTTCACAGCCGTTATACATCACACATCACATACCCGCTTGATTGGTCCTGGTTAACTACTTCAGTAAAACGCTCCCACATGGTTCTTTCCTTTCCTTCCATTTGGTTTGTTTTAATTCTCCTTTTAAAAAAAAAAAAAAAATTCTCAGATCTGTCTCTAAATTGCTGTTTAAACAATTGGACCCGAATTTGCAAATTAGTGCCTGATGAAAATTTAAGCTTTAAAGTAGTAGTTCACTTTTTAAAAAACCTTTTGCTGATAATTTACTCACCCCCATGTCATCTAAGATGTCCATGTCTTTCTTTCTTCAGTCGAAAAGAAATTAAGGTTTTTGGTGAAAAAAAAAAAACTTGTGTTCACCTTGCTCTATACTGTGTGACTCTCCTGTTCGAACTCGTTCATCAAAATGAACAAATCTTTTTTTGTGTCATTTGGTTCATTCAACGAACGAAATTTACGAATTGACTCGGGAAAAGATTTGTTCATTTTGATGAACGAGTTCGAACAGGAGAGTCACACAGTACAGAACAAGGCCAGCATTTAAGCTTATAAAACTTAAACTTTTTTTTTTTTTAAATGAGCGATCGTTTCACTCGATAAGACCCTTATTCATCGTCTGGAATCATTTAAAGCTCTTTTGCACTGAAACTGTCTTTTGGACCTTGAACCGTTTGGTTCCCTCTATGGAGAAAAATCCTGGAATGTTTTCATCAAAAACCTTAATTTTTAAATTAAGGTTTTTGAAATTAAAATAATTTCTTAATGTCTAAAGAAAGAAAGACATGGACATCTTGGATGACATGGGGGTGAGTAAATTATCAGCAAAAGTTTGTTTTTTTTTGTGAAAAGTGAACTACTCGTTTAAACATCAATATTTTCATCATTATGTTGGAAAACACAATAATCAGAATAATTTCTGTTATACCTTGTGGTGTTGATTACGTGGGCACAATAGGAATTAAAAGAAATTGTCAATTTTCAATTTACAGAGACTTATTTTCCCCCATCTGTCATTGGTCAGACATATTACAGACAGACATTCATCCTGCCAACAAACTCACACCACTGGTTGAGCCAGCATCACTGTCTCTGTCTGCTTGACATACTCAAACAAACTGATCAATGTTTTGAGAACATTACGCCACAATGTTTAGCAATCTTTTGAAGGAATAAAAAGCATACCTACAGCATGGCTCACATATAATCGTCTCTCCTTATTAAAAGAACCGGTATTGTGCTGTTTAAACTATTTCATTAATATGAGATAGGAAAAGGTATATTAACATGAAAAAACGGATAAACTTCAGCTCAAACTGTCCATTAAGATAAAAATTGTATTCTGTTGTTTGCTCTCAGAGTGTCTGGATTATAAATCTTTTAATGGGCCGAAATGGCGAATGGAGCCCAGTGATCTGACAGTGGGTTCACTGGAGGAAGAGGCTACGCTGACCTGTGACGCAAAAGGCATTCCTACCCCTAAGTACAGGTATGGGACTTCTGTTTTTCACACTCTAACTCTGGTCCTTTGCTTTCTAATGGCTTCATAAGGGCTTACAAATACTTTTTGTTTGCTGGTACCAATGTTGCCAACGATTCCACACTCCAATAAACATAAAAACTACATTTTCAGATATAATGTGAATGTGAAATATTCAATTAAATTCAAATTTATTTGTATAGCGCTTTTCACAATATATATTGTTTCAAAGCAGCTTTACAGAAAGTGCATTTCAGAAATGTACATGGAAAAAACACATTTAGTTAATCTTGTAATAATTTAGGACATAACATATCGCCGACGTCGAGTGGTCTCTTCACAGGCGTTTAGTCGTCTCATCACAGGTGTTTGGGCATCTGAAGTCTTCGTGAGAGGCTGGATACAAACTGGAGCTGACGAACGCTATTTTTTACAGCAGAAAAGCAAATGGGAAATAATTTGCATAGCTGCTTTTCATAATATTAAATGCATTCGATCTGATTCAACAGAGGAAAAAAAGGTAAGCATTATGTGAATGCTTGGCTAAAGAGATGCATTTTTAATCTAGTTTTGAGCCTCGAACAATATCAGGAAGGCTATTCCAGAGTTTTGGAGCTAAATGCGAGAACGCCCTCCCTCCTTTAGTGGACTTAGATATCCTAGGAATGACCAAAAGCCTCGAATTTAGTGATCTTAAAGAATGCGATGAATTGTAGGGCGATGGAAGGTCCATTAAATACACAGGAGCTAAACCAGTTAGGGCTTTATAGGTCAGTAGTAGTACTTTGTAATTGATACGGAACTTAATAGGTAAGCAGTGTAGAGATGATAAAATTGGTGTTATATTATCATATTTTCTTACACTAAATATCCAATTTTATTAGTTGGATTTTATGGTTTGTAATGGATAATATTTTTGTAGTTGACTTCTGTAATCTTTTATAATCTCCATGTCCGCCATTTTGGGTAGATTATTTAAACTGTTCTCTCTCTTCGCATTATTGGCTTTTCTATGAAGAAATAACAAGGATGCTGGCCAAATGAAAGTATCTGGAAGGGAAAAGAAATGCCGCCTACCATTTGGAATGGTCTTTGCATCCACAGTAGATCATGTCTTGAAATTATTCTGCAACACCAATCATGCATGATGTTATGTTTATTCATGCTGCATTGTATGATGTTATTAGAATTTAATGACCAAGATGTGCAGAATTTAAAACGTTCACCCACAACGGTGAGAGTTGCCCGCGACAACAAAAGTATAGTTCATTTTGGTATGTCTCAACAGTCCATTAATTTTTGCTGTATGCTCAGATTAGATATATGCTGGTGTGTCACTTTTTGACATCTGCATTATCTGATGGCAATGGTTAGTCAGGAGTGTTCCTGTAATTTAATGGATTATGGATTTCACATCTCGAGGCTGTACCTCAGCGTCATCCTGGGGCTACCTCTCAACAGAAGAGCCATAAAACTGCAATATTTACACCGGCTTCATGCCGGCAGGACTCGGTGAATGCATTGACACATTAACATCAATTAAACGTGTGGCACATGTTATGTGCCATGCGTCATTCAATTTTTACCAATCTAGATCTGCAATGTGTACATCTTTTATTTAAAAGTGTACTTTGAAAACTAGCTTGAAGTGTGTCAAAATGTTTTTTCTCTAATTTATAATGCCCTGACTGAAATTTTGAGGTTGCCAGGTCGCTGTGCTGTTGGTCGCTTGTAAGCATTCCTTTCTCTTCCTAATCCTAAACAGACAATTTGGGAAAAGATTCCAGCAACGAGCAATTTTTGCACACGACACTGGCATGCCTTCGCCTCGAAGGTTTTCTGCATCCCTCAGGGATACGGGGGGAGTATTCAGGGTTCGGGACAAATTCCGAGCTCGTAGCCCTCGCCTCGGACAACACTTCAAATATGTACTCTTTACTCTTTATATGATTATTTGTTAGCATGAACTTGTGAAATTTACATTTACATTTATTCATTTAGCTGACGCTTTTATCCAAAGCGACTTACAATTGCTATATATGTCAGAGGTCGCACGCCTCTGGAGCAACTAGGGGTTAAGTGTCTTGCTCAGGGACACATTGGTGTCTCACAGTGGATTTGAACCCGGGTCTCTCACACCAAAGGCATGTGTCTTATCCACTGCGCCATCACCACCCCAATATTATATAGTACACCATCCCAATATAGAAATGCACTCAGTACTTGAGCTGCCAACCAGGCATATTTTTCAAAAATAGGCAAACTCGGCTGATTAGGATTGAAAACTCTGACATAGTTATGAAGAAGTGGCTTTTATAATATTTTGCGGCATCATGTCCTGTCTAGTTAGGACATGGTGTTAAAGTTGTTGGCGCTCTGCGTTAACTTTTGAAAATCTCACACATTAGATGTATTTTTGGTGCAAATAGATGTAATTCTATTTTCTCCATGAATCAGTTGGCTTACGGTTAAAATACTTGAATAACAAGCGACTCAAATGAACAACTCTGGTGAGTCAAAAGCAAGCACTCAATGAACATTTGAATCAGTTATTTTAAGGCCAATTCATACTGAACCGACAGATGCCAACATGGTGTTTTGTCAAGTTTTGTCAGATTCTGGTGCCATTTGTCTGCAACATGTTGAGTCTGTGTTTGCCGGATCATTGATGTATTGTAATCTGATGATTGTCTGCATTGGTAGGCGTCTGTCTGTCGGTGAGGAATTGGCCTTTAGTGAATCAAATGCATAGCGATAGTGATTCCCATTCTAATGATCCTACTGATTCAGTTCATTTTAGTGAATCAAACACTAACATGTCTGTTACCATGTTGGTGTTGAGTGTTTGAGTTAGAATAGGAGAGTCACGAACGCGCATCAGAGCAAGGCGAGCATTTGAGATTATAAAACTGAAACTTTATTTATTTTTTGTATTTTTTTTTTTAATGAGCGATTAATTCGCTTGATAATTCATCGTCTGGAATCGTTTTAAGCCCTTTGAACAGTTTGCAGTTTGCACTGAAACTGTCTTTTGGAACTTGAACCATTTGGTTCCCATTGAAATCTATTATATGGAGAAAAATCCTGGAATGTTTTCAAAAACCTTAATTTCTTTTCGACTGAAGAAAGAATGACATGGACATCTTGGATGACATGGGGGTGAGTAAATTATCAGCAAAAGTTTTTTTTTAAAAGTGAACTACTCCTTTAAAGACACAAATTCTTTGATCGCCATCCAAATTGGCTGCTGTGCCCACCTCTGTTAAAGTGCTCTTTGTAGGCCTTTGCATTCCTCACTTTCTTCTAATCATCTTTTTGCTCTTTCTCTGACTGAGCCGAGCATCACACAGAGCGGTGCCTTAACCTGCACACCTCTCTTGATGTGCAAATAAGGCTGTAGCGCTTCTGCTCTGTCTCCTTCCTGCTATTGAGTATATAAGTTGTCAGCTCTCTGGAATAAATTGTCCTGCTACAACTATGAGGCTCATAAAAACTGAAGGTAGATGCACTTTTAAATTACTCTTCACCGGACAGTGTTTGAACAGTGCGCCACTTGCTCCTAACTGTCAAAATATCATCTTTACCACCCAAGTTTACCGACACCTTGGCTAAAAAAAAATATTGACTAAGCAACTCCAAAGAATAAAGATTTGACAAACTTTATCAAATCCCAGTACTTACTGGCAGCATGAGATATCAACAGCAAAAGACTTGATTTAATCCGTGTAAATTCTTCAATGAACTGTGATTGAAGACACAAGCACAAAAATATATTTTTTGAAGCGAGTCACTCTGCGGAGTTTAAATGAAGCGGGTGCTAAAAAAATTTGTGCGAACGACAAGGTAATTGCTTGAAAGAAAAAGATCAAACACTCCCATCTTTCAAATTTATATTAGAAATCCCAAACTCCTGTTCTGCTGAGGCTTGCATGAGAAATGAGTTTCCGTAGTAGTGTGCATATTTCTCAGTGAAAAGAAATACGGCTAAATGCCACAGTAAAGACCAACTAATTGATTCAGATTCAAGCATTAAGAACAAAAATCTATTAGATTTGGTGAATACTAGGGTTAATGATATTGCTTACTAAAATATATTTATGTGCTTGGAAAAAATGAAGTAGGCTATACATTTGGATTAGAGGAGCCATCATTTGAAACAAAAAGCATAGGTGTCATTTACAGAGGGAACATTTCGCAATTTGTCCTTCAACTTATTGCAAAAATGTCTCTAATAAAGAGCATTTTCTGTTGATGAGAAAAATTTGTATTAGTCCGCGTGTCGTGTGATAATGATGGGCGATTGTTGCTGGAATATTTTGCTTGGTGCTCTGTGGTTCATTGATGGTGGAAAGTGTTTCTTTAGTACTTTTTTTGTGGTCACAATATTTTCCAGTCAAACTAGAAAATTAAATGCAAACAAAAGTTCTCTGATTTACATCCACAGCAATCTTGCATAGGTATGAATGAACTGCTCGTAAAAAAAAAAATTCCCGGTCGACATTTGTTAAGACATCTGCTATACAATGAAAACTCATGATAACTTTTGTTAACTCTACAATAAGTAAATCCACTTCTCCAGCTAATTACTCCTCGACAGCGATGCCATAGAAATATACGGAGCGACCGCAAAACCGGAAGTTCAAAGACAATATTCTAAAGATGACGGCGCCCACCTTTCTCTGGTGCATAAGGTCTACTCTATACAATTATAAATAGGCTTCCATGATTTATATCACTTATTTTGGAGTGAAATACATTTTTGAATCAGGTGCAGTTTCACCAAGCTGTCGCTGACCAACAGAAAGCTGCTCGGTTTGATTGTGACTTTTCGCTATTGTGATTGCATCTTAAAGGCCCGTACACACCGTGACGAATATCAGCGCGCGTTATTCGTCAGCGTTTTTCAACACGTTTTTTCTGTTCACACCCAAGCGTTTTTCGCTGACGATGAGCTGAGTGAACATGCAAATTCATTCCCTGACATTAGATGCCGCTTAATGTAAAACAGAAATAATAATAGAATACTATACTAGAGTGATCATATTCATGTCTCAATGTTTTATTATGACAGATTAAAAAAAACGAATGAAATAATGATAGAAATAATGTCCTCTGTATTAGAAAAAATAAATATATAAATAATAACTAAAAGAAATGCCTCCAAATGTAACAAAAAATAGCTCTCACAAACTCACAAAAACGAACTAACAAAATCTGTTTTCATCCTCTTTATCCTGTTTTTCTTCCTCATCCACCTTGTTTGCCCATCTATATTTTGCTGTAGAACTGATCTTTCCCAGCAGTTTTTTTTGAAAACCAGAACATTTTCATCACTTAAAAACAGTCAGGAAAGTTGAGATGTTGCCCAGAGATAAAAACATAGCACTAGTTGTCGGATGAACAGATGCACGAGAGACGAGAGTTGTCGTATTTCCCCGCGTTTAATAAAACCACTCAAACGTCACACTCGTCCTCATACATGGGGATCGAGCGAGAGAAAAAAAAACACAAACAAACATCTGGTCACAATAGAAAAATAAAATAAAGAATACAAAGTGTCGGCAGAGCGGTTATCTCCTCTCGTCAAAATCTGACTGACACTAACTTTACACACTATGCGCAGTTCTCATCTCAACTCAGATTTCTGTAAAGCACAAAGTGACCGTTTTACACATGTCCCGGGAAAAAAGGACTGTTGGTCACCCTATACTATACTATTATTACAGAAATACTAATATAAATATTATCATATAGCTCTTTATGCTCCGAGACCAGCAGCTCAACATTCATCTTGCCCATAGGTATCTTATCTCTTCTTCGCCGTATGTGTGCTCGGCAAGACCGTTTTGTGTTTGAGCGCCCCCAAGTTGTGTTTTACTGTAACTTCAGAAGTACCAGACACGTGAGCAAACCCGACAATCTCGTTGGTCGGATAGGTTTGACGCGGCGCGTCAAACCCAAAAAACGAACCCGAGGCGTTTTTTTAAAAACGCCGTTTTTCGCGTCGGTGTGAACTAGGGGTTTCACAACTACTGATTTTTGCTAGTCGACTAGTTTTGCATAACAGTCGACGACTAGTCGACTAGTCGTTTAATGGTTTATTCTAGGGGTGTGCGACATCACGAATAGTAAATGTCTCCACGATCTGCTTTTGAAGAAATATGGTAGTAGTACCGTGTTACAGTGCATTCTATCAGTTCTGGCGCCTCTGTCTCAACTGTACAACGCCACGTAGCCTACACATCACACGTTAAGGAATAGGTACGGGACACTGCAATTTACAAAAGTTCATTGTTTGCATAAGCCTTGCCGGTTAAACATTTAATTCACGCGCTGTTCTAACGTGCGCTTTCCTGAGCGCGCGGCATATCCCCCACGCTCACAGGCATTAGAAGCCTGTCAAACAGCGCCTGAATACTGGACTAAGTTATCTTTCAAGTCTTATTATGCTAATACTGTTAAATACACACAATGTTTACATAAACAGAATTGGCTATGTCTAAAGTGAAAGCAAACATTTGAGAGAAAATATGGTGTAGGCTAATATGCGTCTATATTAAACACGTCGCGTGCTGGTCTACTGTAAAAGCGAGAGTAGTACTCGTATTTTCCGCACTATAAAGCGCACTTAAAAGCCTTTAATTTTCTCAATCCGGCCTTTTCTCAAGCCTTATAATCCGGAGCGCATTATATATGGATCAATTGCTCGCGCTCGTGTCCATGCCCACTTTGTCACACGGCCAGTTCAACCTCGTATAAATCAGGTTATGTGTGTCTCCCGCTCACGAGCGCTCTCTCTAACACACACACGAACAGACACTGCTGTCAGCAGGCTGCGAATGTAACGTGCCCGCCCCACGCTCACGCTTACTAAATAAACGCCTCACCTCCGACGCCGCGCACTCGCTGCATTCCCTTTAGCACATCTAGTGGATGCATAATGCAAACCCAGTCAAACGTTTAAAAAATGTTCTAAAATAGGTCATTGAAGGTGCGCCTTATAGTGCTTATAGTAAATAGTACTGCCGCTTGTATTTTAAGGGATAGTTAACAAAAAAATATATCTATATATATGTCATCATTTTGTTTCCGACTAGCCAACAGCGCCAACTAGTGGTTGTGACAGTCGACTAGTCGACTAGTTGATGAAACCCCTAGTGTGAACACTCACATTGGCGCCCATTGTTTAGTCACGAGGCGTTAAACGTTGACGAATATCGTGCGCGAAATTCATCCCGGTGTGAACAGGCCTTAAGTTTAATTCATAAGCTTTATTAAAACATGCTTTAATTCTCTCCTACTCAAAAGTCAAAAGGAATTTTTGATTAGTCCAATGACATAATCTGAGGTTGCGCCATTTTATATTATCAGCGTAATCATCATGAATATGGGTAATATTCAATATATCACTCAGCTCTAGTGTTCTAGCTCAGTCCATAAATTTGTGTTCTTGTTTGTAAAATCAAAAAAAAAAAAAAGTATTGAGAGCCTCTGGCCCGTAAGTGTGTGTGTGTGTGTGTGTGTGTCTGTCAGAGCCAGAGATTGGTCTCCAGGGCGGTCCACAGGTGTTAAAGGTCTCAGCGTCATGAGTAGAGCAGAGAGATGAGCAGATGAGCCTGGTGCTTTGGAGCCCATACCAGCAGTCATATCAATGATGCCACCCCCACCTCATATAAAATTGATATGAACAGCAGGGTCGAGTCAAGTTCAACCGGTCCGTATAGCCACACCGGAGACACGGCACTTTCCAGAAAAGCCCTGAGGCAAACGTAACCCCACTTCACTTGATCTCCGTTTTCTTCTTTCTCAGCCTGCGCGGATGTCACCTATTTGCCACCGTGTGTCAAGTGCCCTTGATCGGGGCTCACTTGCCTCGCTACTATTTTTACCCAACTGGAAATCGCTTATTGACGTCGAACGGCTCTTATTTGCATCTCTCGCGAAAGGTTTCGCATTAGAAGCCGCTGATTATTTGAAAAGAGCAGAAAAGCTATTTCATTCTGAGACGTCAAGAGCATTATGTTCTTGGCCCTTACCCTGATCCTTGCTATGTTCCTGACATATACAGCTGCTCTTAGAGATAAACATGGTGAAAAGAAAAGATAATAAATATACATGATTGAAAACGTTAAGAAGCTTTGACTGGAACCGATGCATCAAGTCAAGTACTATTCGGTTATGTATGCTCAGTTATGGATGTGTGGTTAACCTGTTGTGCCATCCTGTAAAGCCACACTTGACAGCAAATGTGTATTCTTAAGAATAAATTTGTGAATTTCTGAGTGTGGGAGGTGGTAACCAGCTCATGTCCTTCCTTGTCAGTAATGTTTCGTCTAAACTGCACCTGTTTTTTCTGTTGCTCTCATGAAAAAAAAAATCTGTGCGGAAGGCTAAAAAATGTCCATCTGAAATATTAGTTGTTGTTTGTTTGCAGTATGGTATTGAATATGTACTCTTACATACTCTGGAATCTTAATACTGTGTGTTGTTACCTGAATATTTTTTGTGTGATAGTTGTTCATTTGTCCCTTTTTTTAACCTTTTTTTTCAACATAGAGTCCTGTAGTTCCAGGTCTTTCTAGTAGCTATCAAGTCTGTTAGCGAGCTAGCTCCATAACTATAGATTAGGATTAACTCCAAGGTGAAGGTAGTTAAATTGTGTTAAATTTGTTTTGTTTTTTGATAATCGAGCAATAATAATTTCTCCATAAATAATCTAGCTCTACTGTTCTCATTGAAAACCATAGATATCACAAACCTCAAAACAATCTATCACATTTTTGTTGTTGTTAGCAAAATACGGCAGCTGCGTTTACACCACCACCGGCGAGAAGTCATTCATTTTTCAATGAATTTTACCGCTCTCGTGGCGGTGGAGTAAACGTACAGTTAGCATCATAACACAAACGGCTGACTAGCCGAAGCAGCTGGTGGCGTTGATTGACGAAACTACAGGTTAACTTAAAGCTACAGTACACTGTGTAACTCTTTTAATTTATTCTTAGCTAAAAACACACAAAAATATATGAAGAGCTCTTTTCCAAAACGCTATAAATCCATTTCAATAGTTTTCAGGAAAACTACATTTTTTACCTAGACCCACACATTTTGTAAATATTCAAATTATCCTGTTTAAATGTTTTATTGGTTCAGTCTGAACATTTTGAACAATAATTATTAAATCAAACAACAATATTGTTAATGATAATTTAAAAGTTAATTTTATTTTTTTCCAAAACGCTATAAATCCATCCATTTTTTGTATCATTTTTAGTAAAGTCATTTTTAGTAAAGAGTCAAACCTCAAACAAATAGTACCAATTTCAACATATGCATGAAAAAAAACGAATTATTAAAAATGATCAATATATGATATTGATATTCAAAAAAGGGATGGGCACCCCTCCAGCACATGCACACACACACACAGGCTACATAACATGTGAGCAAAGCGGAGCAGCATGACGCTTAAATATAAGTAAAAAAATAAATAAAATAAAAAATAAACATAAAATATACGTTTCACATTTGTTTTTAATAATATTACATTACTTATTTTTTAATTATTTCATCTATGTTGAGTAGGCTATGAAAAGGGAACCGCATGCGATGAGTAAGATAGGATCAAAATTCAAAAGCTGCCCAATATCGGAAAATATTTGGAGTGCGTCAGACATGATTTTGACCACTTATTAAGTTTTGTTTTGTAGAAAGCTTGTAAATTTCGTTTCATATAAGTTGTATCTTGATTTTAATAAATGTTTCATCGACAAATTGACTGGATTAATACATTAGAAGTAAATATCAGACAATATAATCAGGACACAGAGGCGCGCAGGTGAACCGGAGCGCGTCTCATAATATGAATCGAAACACCGCGATGCTTGCCTCACACCGGCCTGAGAACTAAGCTACAGAAAGCTTTAAATGTCTACTTTTAAACAAAACAATTAAAAACTAAAATAAATTGGCAACTCTCTGCGTATGTAGGCTAATTCGAAGTATGCGTTTCTATAGGCCTATGCGCGTTCACTGCGAAGATGGCGAGTAAGCATCATCAACTTTATCTTTGTTGCTGACACTGACAGAAAACACTAGTTTATTAATAAACAATTCAAATGTTTCATGCATAATCATTACTTTTGCCGGTTCTTTGTGGCAAGCTTTATGCATACGTTGAAATGCGCGAATAGGCAATTAAAAACGCTCATGGTTTCTCTCCCATTTAATTAAATCAATATATGTGATTACTGATAATACAAATGGCTTAAATGATCTACTACTAGTCGACTAGAAAACTAGGACTCATTTTGAGGAATAAATGAACATAATAAACCTCTGTTCAGAGTGCCGCCGTGCTGGATTGTGTAGAGCGCTCATTGAATTTGAGGATTTATCGTGTTTAGGCTAAAAACAGGGCTGGCGCTTATCGCGGCTTGGAAAGAAACTGTATCTTGCAGTACATTTTAAACAAGGAAATATAGCGATTTGGCATGAAACGTTGATGGAGCAGTGAAAGGGTTCTGTCCACAGCAGAATGACACGACAAACTCATTTTTTTTTAAAATGACGTTTATCGCTTTTTGGAAAAGAGCTCTTCATATATTCGTTCAAGTAATAAAGTATTCTCCTGAGTGTATAATATGCCATTGAAAATACATACGGGTAAGGGGTTCTAATGTCGGTCGCCATGTTGCCCCTCCATCTTGAAAGTACATTAGCCAAAGAGGGACATACCCGTTAATTCAAGCTTTACCTTTCGCGTTTACGTTTGAGTTAACACTCATGGACGAGGTCGAACTGGATAACTGGACTACACTGGCCACCGTAAGAGTTAAAAAGAAATCGGAATTGAGAGGAACAGAAACTAATATTCACTGGAAGGTCATATACCTTTTCACCGCTAGATGGGGGTAAAAATCACACAGTGTAGCTTTAAAGACACGATTAATTACATGATCATACACCCATTCCATTCAAACAAATGTTGAAATTACCATGAGTGATGGAATGATCACTGCACAGACGTGTAACGTTATACTGTGAAGGTTGCTTATCTCATCTGGTTAGTGCAACCAATCGCACAACAACTATCTGGCGTGTCATTTACATCTCGAAACACCAACTTTTGTATAAAAACTGGCGACGCCCTGGCAAGATCCTTGACTAGTTTACTGGGTTTCGTTGCTGGAGAGCGGCGCTCTTGCCCGCCAGCCAAGGCTTGTGACGTCACGTGCAAAGTATGAATAGAAACAAAAACAAAAGAACAAACGCTGCGAAATGATATATTAGTAATACGTCTGTGGATATTCCGTATCATAATAAGCAAAGCGCCTCAACTAAAAAAAGAAACGCTGCGCTGCCAAAACGCTTTTAAACGCCTACAGCTAGGCTAAAAATGTGTTGGTGGACACACGGCCTTAGTCTTTATTTAGTAAATCGTGAATAACTGGAAAGGTTATAGGGCCTTCAAATATTTGTGTGAACAATGGGCGGCCCTGGAGTCAAACACATTATATATAAGACTTGCTAAGACGCTTGCTAGTGAATTAACGCATAACAGTTGGCCCTTTTTTTCTCTCAGCATCTGTTCCTGGGGTGTGCAGACACTTGAGAGTTCAAACCAGCTGACGCCCCGTCAGAGTAAATGACAAGTGAAGCCTCAGGATCCTCAAATGATCTTGCGCCCTTTGAAAATCTGTCCATATTAGTGGGCTGGCCTCTGAATTGCATGCTAGTTAGAGCCTCAGGTGGGCTTGGGTCTTAATGATAGGCGTAGATGAGGTGTGAGGAAGTGGAATTGATGATACTCTCCGGTGCTAATCACCACACAATGAAAAGGACTGCAAAAGGAGCTGCAGTAAAATCTTTTAGCATAAGACGTCAATAGGAATTTCCGTTTGCAATTCATTTTACCTCCATAATATGATGCATTTCCGAGACAAACAGGACATTCAATGAGAAAAATGTAGATGGGTTATTCTCCATTCCACAATGCAGCTGGATCTTCATAGGCAGTTCAGGTTTTGAAATAGTTCTTTTCTTATTGAAATGAAGCAGGGATGAAATGTAATACCAATCTGATTCAGCTTTGTAATGATACGTTGATATTCCACGTGACATTTGTACATCCAAAACAAAATCAATTTCAAAGGTTATTATCACTCAAAATCAGCAGTTATCATAACACATTGAGCTGTGTGTGCACTATTATCTGTCTGTTTGTGTGTCTGTAGGTGGTCTCTGAACGGCACATTGATTAATCTCACTACTGATTCCCGTCGGCGGCTATCTGGGGGGAATTTGGTCATTAGAAGTCTGGACCGGGCCCAGGATGGAGGAATATACCAATGCACTGCTTTCAACCCACAGGGAGCAATTCTTAGCAGAAGATCGAGCCTCCAGTTTGCATGTGAGTCATCGACTGTGCGTTAGCATGCTATATTATTGCTTCTGCCGCTCAATGCTGGGTGAAAGGTGTTAGAGTGGATGCTGCCAATACTGGGCTAGCTTAAAGAATGAGTGAAATGAGTTAACAACACCTATAATGCTGCAAATACAATCGTAAATATAGATTCTACAGGAAAATGAATGATTATGAAGATAAAAGGTTGTTATATGGATTATATCTTTGCTCTAGTGCACATACATTTTTTGTGCATAATACATTTTTTATGGAATTTGTGTTTGTTGCATTAAATGCATTGTTTTATTGCATTTAATAAATAAGGACAATAATTAAATGTTCAACTCCATTACATTTAACACATTTAACTAATTTGACTTTTGAATTATTTAGAAACATTATATATAATATTATACTGAAACTCAAATTGTCGTGTACATTTTAGTACATATATTTTTACATTTCTAAAGTGCATATATAAAAAGCTTTTACATTTTAGTTCTTTTGCATATATCCAAAAGTAGATATAAGTAGTGTATGTTTAAACATTATGCACACATTCTTTTGAGATCAGTCTCCTGTAATTATATAGATTGCTAAAAAATGATATATATATATATATATATATATTAGGGGTGTAACGATACACAAAACTACGAGGGTTCGGTTTTCCCACGGTTTTGACGTCTCGGTTCAGTTTAGTTTTTTTTTTTTATTCTTTTTTTTGGGGGGGGTTATGAAACAGTGGTTTAATGAAAAAAATTGTGTCTTTGTCTTTAAATTAGTTCAATTACAATTGAAAAAACAAATCTGCTACTGCTGTAAACTATATAGAGAGTCGCACATTACTAACATTAAAGGTTAACAACAGAGCCTAGACTTTTAGCCTTAAATTCAGATGGTATTTATTTTTTAGATATAATAATCAACACCCAACATATTGTATGAAAACATGTAAACTTAGCATAAACATGTGTTCTTGCATTAACTTATGTATTTACTCTAATTTGTTGCTGTCATTTTCATGAAATCTATTTTAAACATACATTAAATAATCAAGATACCATTAACAGGTTAAGTAAAATATAATGCATAGGCTAATATATTGCATTTATTTAGTGCAAGAGTTAATTTTTCTATGAACCAAGAAGTTTTGGACACTGAATCACTTGCCTGCTGAGGTAAATATAATGCTAGTGACAAGCTCTGCTGTTTTATTGACGTCTTTCCGCTGCTGAAACACTGATTGAGCGATTACACGAGTTATGATGTATTTCGGTAAGTATATACTGTATATTTCAAACCTTCCAGTGTCTATTCATGTTTGTACAGTAACTGAGGAATAGTTGGTTGCGTTTACTCGCGCTCCGCGCTGCCGCTTGAAATGAGGAGCAGTGATCTGTCACGCCACATCAAAGAGCGCCAAAACGGCATTTATTGTTGGAATTTGGTGATCAAATAGTCAGAATTTGAAAGATTACACCTTGCTTATTATCGAAAGAAACAAAACACGGAGCTTGCTATTTGGTGTTAATGGTGGTTAGGCTGCAAAACTGAATTCGTTGTGTACACATTCCAGGTTTAAGGCCGGGCTGGGCTGGGCCGGGGTAACAGGGAGCGGTTCGCCATGAGAGTATCGCGATTCGAATCGTGGGTTCTGTATCGTGTTTCTTCGGTTCGGTTCGAATATCGTTACACCCCTAATATATTCCTATTCAACACAACCACATATATTCGCACCCTATCCTGCAAAAGCCCTGCTGCGCAATTATGAAAAATTTGGTTTACCCCTCCTCCTCCCTAGTGCCACATGTAGAGATCAGCTATGGAGGAGGGGCGGGGTTCAATATATTCTTGCAGCAAGAAAATCGAAAAAAAAAAAAAAATCGAGCATATGTACATTCCATGCCCCATGCCAATATATGATGGTTAATAATTCACTCCGAGAGTTGTCACGATTGAACTAATAGTAATAAAAATAAACAAATGTTGTTATTAATTAATCAGGTCTGTGCACTGTGTATGGACAACCTCTGCCAGTCGTATCGTTTTACAGCCGTGAATAATTCATTTTAATGGATAAAATGCATCTGGAAAATAGCGGAGGTCACAGTGTGAGCAGTATGCGGGAAAAATTCACAATCCAAGCTGCCCAAACTGTGAGGATGTGTCATGTTAAGTGTTGCATTAAGCGCTTTAAGCATATAGTTTTATGTGGCTTGCTCTGTAAAGTGCTTTGGAAGATGTGTGCTGTTTATTGCATTTTCAGACCAGCGAATACAGCAGCCGGGACAAGTATCCATGCTCTAAGAAAACCTTCATTTTGCCTGAATGACTTCAATTGTTTACCGAAAGGTTATGCCAAAATGTTTTATTTTAGCAGGCTCTAGAAGAGTTTCCAAGGCTCATAACAGCAGTAGTTAAGACGGTATGTCAGTATTTACTGACTTCAGCAGTTCAGCTGATTAGAGTCCAGTTGAGATAAATCATGGTGACTCTTTTCATGGGGCCTTCCACATTCGTTTTATTTTTTAAATTTCCCCTACAATCTCATTTTTCCTTTCTTTGTTGACTTTGATGATGAAACGCTTATGGACAAAATGAAATATGTGATTAATTTAGAGATTGTTGGCGAGCATGACCGGATGGATCTCTTGGGACGTACCTCCTTGGTTTCGGACACCATTTGTGTATAAAATGGAGTCAGCAAAATCTAAATCAACTCTTGTAATATCCCCAGACACCTGGTGCTCAACACAATCCATTGGTCTCCATGCTGGCCTTGAATTCAGATGTCTGATCCTTCACTTTGTATGTGTCACCCCTTGGAGCATTTTATCAGTTATATATATTGATAATAACCCACTGGCAACACATAAGGAGATACCTATGGGTGGGCCAAGCACAGATTATGAACAATATGAAGCATCTCACTGGGTCAACAACAGGGAGATCAGATCAGAGCAGAACACCCACTGACCAAAGCTCAAGAAGTAGACGTTAAGATGAGAGAGGGCATTGAAAGAAAAAGAAAGACTTCCGGCAGGTCAGAATGCGGAGAATGGAAAAGGAAGAGATCAAACCACCACTTCGATTCTGATTCTTTAAGTGATTCCCTCAGCTCAATGTTTTCGCATCCTGCAAGAAACATTCAGAGATGATGACCTAAGGTGAGGTCAGATCAGGATAAAGAACACTTGCTGACCTTTTTCCTCCATCAGAGATGATGACCGGCCTGGACCTTCTCACAGAAACAACAGTGAGGTCAGACCATCTGATGACCAGAGCAGCCAATATGAGTTGAGACAAGGAGGGAAAAGAAAAAGAAAGACGTCTGAACCCCCAGACACTCAAAGCAAAAAGAAGATTCAGACCAAGACATAGAGATGACTGACAAATTGAAGTAACCTCTGGTTGGTCTGTTATGCTGTGGAGGGTATTTTGCTGGCATGGTTTGGGTTCACATGTCCCCTAATGCCCCAATATACTGTGAAGTGAAGTTCTTTTTCATTCTTCAATTAGGGTAAAATAAAATGTGAAATATGTGACCAGCAGTATACTGTTATCGAACATCCGATGCCGCCCACACTGCTGAAAGCAACTTTTAGATGAATATGTAAAGATCTGCTGTGTGCTTTCCTCACAATAAGAAAATAAAAACATGTGTAAACAGAAAGCATCTGATCATAGCAACATGGATATGTTTGCACAAGATCTGCAATTTGGCACTCAAGCGAAGTCACGTCACGTCAATTTTTATAGCACTTTATACAATAGATTGCTTAAAATCAAGCATTCTTTACCGCATTAAACATAAAAAACAGTTTCGGTGTTCTTGGTTCATCAGAAGTGCAACTTTAATGTGACTCTCTAGTGTGTTTTATTCGCCTACATCTGACCTCAATGGACTGAAAAGAAGAAATTAACCCGGAAAAGATTTCAACGTGAGAAAAGAAGGTGTTTATCAGACATAGCAAACTTTTTTGGAAAGTTTGGTTTGGCAAGCTTTTTTTTAACTACCAAAACAAACGCCAAACGAAGTTGGTCTTGGCCTGATTTTGTCACACTACAAGGATGAGGACACAAAGAATACGGTTAAAGGAGTAGTTCACTTTTCAAAAAACTTTTGCTGATAATTTACTCACCCACGTGTCATCCAAGATGCCCATGTCATTCTTTCTTCAGTCGAAAAGAAATTCCTGCATCTTTCTCCATATAATTGACTTCACTGGTAACCAAACGGTTCAAGGTCCAAAGGACACTTTCAGTACAAACTGCAAACTTTTAAAAGGGCTTTAAACGATTCCAGACGATGAATAAGGGTCTTATCAAGCGAAACGATCACTCATTTAAAAAAAAAAAAAGTTTAAGTTTAATAAGCTCAAATGCTCGCCTTGCTCTGTACTGCGATGCACTTTCATGACTCTCCTGTTCGAAATCGCTCATCAAAATGAACAAATCTTATTCCGAGTAAATTCATTCATTTCGTTCGGTGAATGAACCAAATGACTCGGAAAAAGATTCGTTCATTTTGATGAACGAGTTCGAACAGGAGAGTCACAAACGTGCGTCACAGAACAGAGCAAGGCGACCATTTGAGCTTATTAAACGTAAACTTTGTTATTTATTTATTAAATGAGCAATCGTTTCGCTTGATAAGACCCTTATTCATCGTCTGGAATCGTTTAAAGCCCTTTGAACAGTTTGCGGTTTGTACTGAAAGTGTCTTTTGGACCTTGAACCGTTTGGTTCCCTCTGAAGTCCATTATATGGAGAAAAATGCTGGAATGTTTTCATCAAAAACCTTAATTTCTTTTTGACTGAAGAAATAAAGACATGGACATCTAGGATGACATGGGGGTGAGTATATTCTCAGCAAAAGTTTTTACACCTTTAACAGATTTTATTTATACACCTGTTGCAATATCCAATCTTATAGATGGCTTTGAGATCCACACAGAACTGAAAACAGGAAACAGTGAATAACTGGAACATAAACAGTCTCTTGAATACTTGAGGTAGACTTGATGATAAATCAGGGCTTGAAGGCAGACACGAATGCCCTTTGACCTTGAATGCAGATGCGTAGACACTTGAATAGGAATACCTGAAGACACATGAACTGAGAGCGGACTTGAATAAACTCCTTACTTGAATGCAGAGAAGAGATAGAAGGTCCGTAGATGCACAGAAGAACTCGGAGAATCAGACTGGAGAATCCTGAAGCACCACCGCACACAATGGCTGCTTGGAAATACACACAGGAGAGTGTTTAGTGATAAACTTGAGTATACTTGCTGCAAGTACACAGGAATCCTGGAACCAGAGAGCATGAGGAAGAAGGGTGACCGCGTTGCCGCGTTCCAGGCAACCTGTTACCCTTGTTTTTGCAACCTTATACCTGTGAAAGTACACTGGAACGGCAGTCAAACCCGTGACTTCCCACCCGTGAACTCGTACTAGAGCCATGTACTCCCAGTTATGAGCTCTGACCTCACATAGCCCGCCAAACAACAATGGCAGCCCCTACGGATGCAGTGTTTCTGCAGGTGGAACACGGTGAGAATACACTTTAGGGCAATACAACGTTAACTAGTTTTCAGTCCATTGAGTGTAAGGATAAATTAATACCAAATACATTTCCAAATATAAAAAATAAAGTAAAATAAAAGCTATAACAGCTTATCTTGCCTCATGCGCTATTTTTCCTCCTCCGTTTTCCTCAAATAAACAAGGAGTAAGCACCTTTGGCGACAGAAATGATTACGCATAAGCCCCGTAAAGTCCGCCATGCTGGTTTGTTTACAGCTAGCTACCACAATTCCTTACGCTCAGGTAGTTTGGCGTGACTGGCCTGCAATGCTACAAAGTCGTGTCGTGGTTTGAAGTCGTGATTTACGTGCCTAGAACACAGCATTTAATCCTGTGTGCAGCGTGGTGAGTTCGTGATGCAGTGCAGGTGGCGAGTAATCCCACCCGATCTCACGGGAATTCGTACGAATTTTACGAGGTGGCTAATTCGTAACAATTCATACGACCTCACTCGTACAAATTAGTAAGATTTTGCTAAATCGTACATATTTTACGAATTGGCCAATTCGTATGAATTCGTACGAATGACCTACCCCTGACCCCGCCCCTAAACGTAACCATCACGTGGGTTTGGACAAATCTTATGAATTCGTACGAGTGAGGTCATACGAATTAGCCACTTTTTAATCACTCGTACGAATTTGTACGAATTGGTCGTTAGATAGGGTAGAGTAATCGGAATTCAGGGGTTGATGAGCGTGACCAGGTGTTCTGAGTTGATGCTGGCTGGGGTGTGTTGCTAGGTGTGTCTGTGACAGATTTTGTTCGAAATTACGTTTTGTAAAACTCCAAGTATATCGGGCCCTTTAGAGGGAACTTTATCCTATGATAAACCATTTCTATCCTGATGGGAGTGGACTTTTTTCAGGATGGTCCCCATTCATAGGGCACGAGAGGTTAATAATTGTTTTGAGGAGAATACAAATGGTGCAATAGCCATCGCAGTCACCGTATCTCAACCCTAGCGTGTCAGACGGCGTTCTCAACCAATGCCAAAACACCAAATGAGGGAATATACTGTATGTTGTTCTATATCCCACCAGTAGAGGTCCAGGGGCTTGTAGAATCAAAGCTAAGGTTCATGGAAGCTGTTCTGGCAGAACATGGTGTCAACTGATGTTGGTTTTTCCTTTCATTTCATTTCACCCTCTGCATCTTTTGACAGTCGTATCCTGATATGTAAATTTTAAAAATTCACAGAAGTATTTCTACTTTTGCATAAAGGCAGATCCAGACAGTGATTCACCATTAAACTTCACAGTTCGCATGCACATCAAACAGATGGAGCACAATCGAGAGGAAACTCATTTTGAGTTGGGAAATATTCATTATTGATGATGAGCAGGTTCAATGTTGATGCAATATTTGTTGTCGGATGGTCAATTTAAAACATGTAAATGAACATGTTACTAGTCTAACATTAGCAATAAAGAAATGGCAAGAACTTGTTACTATGATCAGAGGTGTACTTTTTTTTTAATTACTTAGTCATAATCAGTATATATTTATGTTTATAGCCTACACTTTTTTATTTTTATTTTTAATAACATAGTATTTAAAATGTGTCTTTTATGAACAATTGACAGAATAATCAACTATAAAATGATGCTGTTGTAGCCCTAGTCCCACTCATGACATTGGTTGAGCCGATGTGGCTACAGTGTTTTGAGCTGGTCTGGATGCTCAAACAAACCACAGAGCTGCAGTGTTTGAACTTTTGGGGAGAATTAAGATATGAATGGTTGTCTCTACATGTTAAGCTGATATAAAAGAAATCAGCTCTGAGGTATTTTCATTTTCATGCTCACGCCTAGCACTGCTGTATCATCTGACTTTTTTTTTCTATACCTTTCAGACTTGAATTTAAAAACTCAAACAAAAAGTGCTGTCTCTGTGCGAGAAGGCCAGGGGGTTGTTTTACTCTGTGGTACACCATCATATGCAGGAGGTAAGGCTTTTATAGTATTACTTATCCGTGACTCTTATACTGTAGCCTATGTGTGCTCCATGGGATTTAATGTGTTTTGAATGGGAAGAGCTTGCACACTCTGGCACACTCTGTCATTGTGTTCTCTTGAAATGTTTACAAATTCACAGGACTTTAATTAAGTGTGCAAGCTCATCTCATTTGATATTTAAGTCTATGCACCGGACAACTATTGGGGGATCACAATCAAATCTTTTTCTCCAAAGCACATTGGCCATAATTATTGGCACCATTTTATTGATTATTGCTTTTTTGCAACCTTCTTTTGCCAAGATAACAGCTCTGAGTTTTCAACATTAAAGATCCAGCAGTATATTTAACTGTGGGCATGTGGTATTTTTTTATCCCTGTTAGCACCAAACCCATCTGGTGGGTTTGCTGTCAAAAAGCTTTTTTTTTTTTTGTTCGTTTCATCTGACCACAGAACCTAATCCCATTTGAAGTTTCAGTCGTGACTGACAACTGAATATGCTGGAGTTTGTTCTTGAATGAGTGAAGGGGATTTTTCTTGAAACCCTCCCAAACATGTGGTGATGTAGGGGTTGTTTGATTTTTTTTTTTTTTTTTTTTTTTGACCCCAAGACTGCAATTCTCCATTTGTGATCCTTTAAGAGTCTTTGGCCACTCGAACTCTCCTCCTCACAGTGCATTAAGACAATATAGACACACGTCCTCTTCCTTGCAGATTCGTAATATCTTTAGTTGATTGGAACTTCTTAATTTTTGCCCTGATGGTGGAAATGGGGATTTTCAATTCTTTAGCTATTTTCTAACAAACCTTTCTATTTTGTGAAGCTCAACAATCTTTTGCTGCACATCAGAACTATATTCTTGGTTTTACTCATTGTGATGGATGATTTGGAACTATGGAACTATGTCTTCCTCATAGTTATACATCATATTTATAAGTTATAGCTAGACAACTTAATGTTAAGTCACCCTGGTGTGATAAAAAAATGAAAATATTCATGAAAATATACTTCAGAGATATTAAAGGGGTGATGAACTGAGAAATCACATTTTCCTTGAGCTTTTGACATCTAAGAGGTCATCATATAATAAGAATATCCTTTTCAAGTTTCAGAACTGAAAATGTTGTTAGTCCAATAAAAGCCATTATAATATGCAAAACTGTTATCCACTCACAGCAGTGGGCGTTTACTTCCAAGTCTTCAGTGCGAGACGCCCATAAAAACCAACCGTTTTTCAGCTAGGCTCAAAACTAGGGTACTATATATATATATATATATATATATATATATTCTCTTCTCATACCCTATGATGATTTTGGAGAGAAAAGTAGAATTGGTGCCCCAATGATAATACCAAAAAGTACAAAGAATTTCTCATTTAAGTTCCCAAGAGTGTTTGGCAAGCTTAGTTCATATTGTTTTGAATTATAAATGTTCTGTGTCCCATCTCCTTTCCAGATCTCTCATTTGCATGGGTCTTTAACGAGTACCCTTACTTTGTTCAGCAAGACAATCGTCGCTTTGTCTCTCAGGAGACGGGAAACCTTTACATCGCCAAAGTGGAGCCTTCGGACGTGGGTAACTACACGTGCGTGGTGGTGAACCGCATCACTAAAGGCAAAGTCCTCAGCTCCCCAACCCCTCTGGTACTACGAACGGATGGTAAATATCAATGTTTTTTTCAGTGGGCAGTTAAGTAGGCAGAAGCTGAATCATTAAAGCTTTATTTTTTTGGACATGAGTTTCATTCCCATGGTGGAATATACAAATGTTGTTTTTTCGAAAATAAATCAGAGTAGCGGGATAATTTACAGCAGTCGGATTTCATTTGGTTTCATGGTTAGGTTGACTGATTCAAAATAGCTTGACTTCAAAGCATTGATGAACACCCCACCCCCTGACTAAAACTAAAGAAAAAGTTTATATACATATGCACATACTTTAATAATTACATTATATTAAATGTTTTACCTGGTACAAATGTGTAGAGGGCTTTTAAAGTTAAATGCGTCCTTGTTAGCTGCCTAAAATCTGTCCAAATCTGTTGATTCTTCAGATGATTCTATAATTACAGAAAATATGAAAACTAAACTGAAATGTAAAGTGCATATAAAATCAACAAAAACAGAAATGCATCTTTAGACCAATTTAAATTGCTTAGGATTTGATAGCAACACAGAAAACACTTTCTTTTGGTTTTGACTTGACAGCATGCAAACACTTTTTTTTTAACATGACAGTGTAAATTAGTTTTACATAGCATTTTTTAGCATGAACGGCCCAGTTTACTCTCCAAGAAATGCTTTCACAGTCCTAAACATACTTTGTCATGAAGTAAACATAAACAATGGCTATATAAAATATTTACAGACACTGTAAAAACTGCAGCAAACACCACACCTCGTAGTGTCAGACTCCAGATTGGTATGAATTATTTGTTGCCTTTGTTTTAGCCGCTTGTTCTCGGGAGAAGAAGCCGTTCACCTACTAACACTGTTTCGTGTTTATCATAAAATATACAGTAGTCTCTCTTATTATACATAATCAGTAAATGAATTATGAATGGAAAAATAACAATGTTTTTTTTTTTCCTCTCATAGGCGTAATGGGTGAATATGAGCCGAAAATAGAGGTTCATTTCTCTGACATGGTTCCGGCTGCAAAGGGATCAGTTGTGACACTTGAGTGTTTTGCTTTGGGGAAGTAAGTGGAATTCTGCACCTTTTTGTAGTTACCGATGCCCGACTTTTAATAGTACTCTGTCATTGAGCTTAATGTGTTTTTCAACTTGGCCCTTCTCCACCTCTTCTCGCCACCTTTTAAACATGCTTGTCAAAATCTGTTTGGGAAATACCGTATAACAGTCTAGTTTTTGCCTTGAGGCAATTTTTCTGTCTCAATTGATCCCATTAGTGGATGAGCCATATACGTTTCCCTTGCAAAAAGAAATGAGATGGTGTCTTATGAGGAAATGTTTCTCATTTAGCATGTTAGAGCTGGGATATGAGTAGGAACGACAGTAATCTACAAAATAATAAAATTATACAAAATACCCATTCTTTATCTTCATCTTTTCTGTTTCCCTATCTCTTTTTTTTCTGCTCTGTGTAGCTTTTTCATTTTTCTCTTTTTGCTATTGCAAGATTACTCACCGTAGTTTCTCACACATTCAGCCCAGTTCCAGAGATAACGTGGAGGAGAGCGAATGGAGTGCCGTTTCCCAGCAAGGTGAAGATGAAGAACTCAAATGTAGTCCTGGAGATTCCCAGTTTCCAGCAGGAGGACGCCGGAGGCTATGAATGTGTGGCTGAGAACAAGATGGGAAAAAACACTGTGCAAGGACGACTGTCTTTTCACGGTATGATTATTTCACTCATAGTATTTTTACTGTATCTTTAGTGAATGTGGTATGATAATTTTTTGCTATAAAAATTACAAGTAACTAACCCTAAACTAAACCTTAAAGGGATAATCCACTTCTTTTTTTTTTTTTTTTTTTTGGAAATAGGCTCATTTTACAACTCCCTCAGAGTTAAACAGTTGAGTTTTACCGTTTTCGAATCAATTCAGACGATTTTCTGATATTTAGATGAATATCTGTAACCAGACAGTTTCTGGTCTCATTGACTACCATAGTATATTTTTTTCCTACTATAGAAGTCAATGAGACCAGAAACGGTCTGGTTACTGATATTCTTCTAAATATCCGAAAATCGGCTGAATGGATTCGAAAACTGTAAAACTCAACTGTTTTACTCTGAGGGAGTTGTAAAATGAGCCTATTTCCAAAAAAAGTGGAGTATCCCTTTAACCGTTACTCTATACAGCAGTGTTGTAGTACTGGAGACTCGGACTCGTCTCGGACTCGGTCTCGAGACCATATTTTAATGGTCTTGGTCTTGTCATGGACTCGTGTCCATTTGGACTCGGAATTGACTCGTACTTGAACATTTTTTTTTTAGGACTCGGAATTATTCCCGAGTCCACTCGAGTTCAGTTAAAAATATTTTTCATGATTATTAATGTATGTTAATAAAATATTTCTTTAAATTGATTGACACGCCCAGTGATTGGTGATTTTCTAGTGCGCAACTGCGCATGAAAAATTGTAATAAAATTACTTTTAACACCACCTACTATGTGGCCTTTTTACCCTAAACTGATCATATTTTTTAAGTAAATTCAGTAAAAAACAAAAAAAAGGATTTCTCTAAGTAAATAAAAGTAAATTAGGTAATCAACCCTCACTGGTCTCGGTCTCGACTCGGACTCGACCGTCTCTGGTCTCGGACTCGACTCGGACTCGACTCTCTATGGACTCGGTCTTGACTCGGACTCGACTCTCTCTGGTCTCGGTGTCGACTCGGACTCGAGTGAGGTGGTCTCGATTACAACACTGCTATACAGTAAGTACATATGTACTTACTATAGAGTAATGGTTAAGGTTTGGTTTAGGGTACTACATATGTAGTCAATTAATATTACTCAGTATTTATATGAGTTAGTACAATGTCACTACGTCACCTTAAAATTAAGTGTAACCGCAATTTCTACTGTAATATTTCTGAAAGAATATATTGTAAATACAGACTGAAAATATATTGGACTAAATATACAGTATAGTGTCTGTGGTGCTGTTGTTCTACACATGGTTTAGTTGTGTAACCCATTGTATTAATCCATTTTATTATTTCCTAGTACTGTTACACATTGGTTGGATATTAGTAGGAGTTACAGAAGCCTGTCTCTGCCACGTTGTTTCTTCTGTCATTGAAATTAATTCTTGCTAATAATTTAAAACACTCATTGTTTATTATTTTTGTCATAACCATTCAACTTCTCGCCAGCATTTACTGTGAGGAACCCTGCCAGTTCAGTCACTTTACAGTTGCATTGAATTTCTTTCTGATTACTTTCTGCCCTGTCTGGACTTTCTTATATTGTCCATGACCGCGTAGTTAAGATCAAAACAAACTGAGCTCACGTAATGGATTTGGCAGAGTAATGTTGCGTCGTGCCAAGTCTCAGCAGTGCTAAATGCTATAATTTGAGACACTTTTGTTGATCCAGAAAGATGTCAAATGGCAAGAGTAATCAGATAGATATAGATGATTAGATAGCAAACATGCATGAAGAACTCATTATCTCACCTCTGGTGTGTTATTCATTAGCATTATATTTTAGTTAATAACGGTACTCGTTATTATCAATTCAGATGCTGCAATTAGGTCAGCTCTAATTATCAAGCCATTTTACTCTCCAATTTATTCATTATTGTCTTAGTTTTATAAGATCAAACTTCAGTTCCAAATCTAACACCAAAGTTTGTTTCAAAGAGACATCGGTTCAATATGGACAAATTGTAGGTCTGTCTGGAGTCTGGATGAGATATGACTCTTACCTCCATTGGGCCTGCCATTTTCCATCGACATAACTAGAAGAACAGGCCTCGTCCTAATGATGTGGAGATCACCAGATACACACAGAATTAAAGTGTGCAGTGGCTGCCGATTGAATAGCAACATGAAAACAGCAAACAATTCCTGTGATAATTGATGGCAGAACAGCTATTCGATATCTTGGGAACCTTTCACATGTGGTGGGTTATTGATTCATATAAAATGGATATATTCAAAGAAGGGAAAACCCATTAGTGAAGTACAATACAAACAAAACTCTAGTCCAAATCAGCACTGGTTTATTGCACCGGACAGATGGGATTTCAAAGGTGTTCTTTCCACTCATTTCTGTGTACACACCATTTCTAAGTCCAGCTCCCTGATGAAATGTGGTTATGGTGAATGCGAGTTCAAGGTTTATATATGACTTATTCAGAAGGTTAGAGGTGCAGGTGCACCCTCGACCTCCTGAAAAGACCTGGCCTCCACGAACGATGCAAAACATGAAAGCTTTTCTTCCCTGGGCTTTCAGAGTGCGAGCGGCCTTGTATAATGCAGACTCTTTGAAAAAGGCCAAAGCTCGGAAAAAAGGAATTGGTTACAGTTGCAGGGTTAACTCGTGCGTTTCAGAGATGCCTTGATTTAATTAGTTCTTGAGCAGAGCTGATCAGTTTTCTCAGTTAAGTGCTTAGTTGCCACAAAACCTGCAAGCGATGTTAGCAGGAATAGTGATTGATGATTAATCTATGGGCATGCTTACATGGGCCGTGTGTGAATCTGCGCAGAACACGAAGAGAGTGTCACATTATAGAACCGTGAGATGGTTCAATCATGAATTCAGACAGAACTGGCGGCATGAATGGAAACCTGTCACCTTTTCCATTGGCAGGAAGACCGATAGATCAAGTAATTATTGACATTTTGAGCTCTCAGTTAATCAGATAAAAGAGTGTCCTTAGGAAGGCTAAACTCTGAAATCATTGTATATTTAGGTAGTTGCTGGATCAAAACAGCACAACTCCAAGTCTCTATGATATGATTGTCTCCATATGCAGTGGGGCCAAAAAGTATTTAGTTGTGCAAGTTCTCTTACTTAGAATGATGAGAGAGGTCTGTAATTTTCATCATAGGTACACTTACAATATGAAAAAAAAAAAATCCAGGAATTCACATTGTAGGATTTTTAAAGAATTTATTTGTAAATTATGGTGGAAAATAAGTATTTGGTCAATAACAAAAGTTCAACTCAATACTTTGTAACATAACCTTTGTTGGCAGTGACAGAGGTCAAATGTTTCCTGTAAGTCTTCACCAGGTTTGCACACGCTGTGGCTGGTATTTTAGCCCATTCGTCCATGCAGATCTCCTCTAGAGCAGTGATGTTTCGGGGAAACATGGACTTTCAACTGCCTCCACAAATTTTCTATGGCGTTAAGGTCTGGAGACTGGCTAGGCCACTCCAGCAAGAATGGATTAAATTGATGAAAGAGACAGTAAAGACATTTATAATGTTACAAATGATTCTATTTCAAGTAAATACTGGTCTTCTGAACTTTCTATTTGTCAGAGAAACCTGAATGTGTCAGTTTCCTCAAAAACAATAAGCAGCACAACTGTTTTCAACATTGATAATAATAAGAAATGTTTCTTGTACATCAAATCAGCATATTAGCAGTATTGTGATTTCTGAAGGATCATGTGACACTGAAGACTGGAGTAATACCATCATAGGGTTTACCATCATATGAATGAAATACATTTAAATGTGTGATAATATTTCACAATATTACTGTTTTTACTCTATTTTTGATCAGATAATTGCTGCTTTGGGGACACAAAAATTGTGTTTATATATAGCAAATATAAAAATATACAATAAAATGTACCTTTTTTTCTTCTCTGTTTTAGCAAAACCTCAGTGGGTTCAGACGATGCGAGACAACGCTTTGTCAATTGATGAGAGATTGTTTTGGGAGTGTAAGGCCAATGGCAAGCCCAAGCCTTCATACAGCTGGCTGAAGAATGGAGAACTGCTGGCAGCCGAGGTAAAACTCAAGCAGCGCAAAGAGGAATGGTGTTGTAGTTGTAAAAAGATCTGGGTTGACAGTGCAATGATCCTCAGTTTAAACCTCAGCAGGAGAGCTCTGTTAAATGTATATAACAGTTTTATTGATCATATAATGACTACTTCAGTCTCTGTTGTTTGAGTTGAATGCACAGCTATTTTTAAATGCTTTTCATTGCTTGCTCTTCTGTGTCACAGGACAGGATACAGATCGAGAACGGAGCCCTGACAATCAGCTCTGTAAACCTCTCCGACGCTGGCATGTATCAGTGCGTCGCTGAGAACAAACACGGAATCATTTATTTTGGTGCTGAGCTGGTGGTGTTGGGTAAGAGAGCCTCCTATACTTCTTCATTACCAATTATCTTGCACCTTTGTTCACTTTGCCGCTCCATCCCAGCAAACTCAAAAAATATTTTTACATTTAAAAACGTTGCAGTACAACATTTACAATCGTTCTAGAAACCACAACAAAAATCAAATAATTTATATATATATATATATATATTATCATGACTGCTATTCATTTCCCTTAAATAAATTGTGATTTTTTTATATTGTTTCAAGACAATGTATATGACATATATTTCTCATTTGCAAAAAAAAAATATATATATATAAATATTGAATGAAAGACTTCTGAAGTAACTTTCATTTACCTTGCCACAAATGATATCATCCTCTCAAAAGTATTATAAAAACTAGGGATGTAAGGATTCACTCGCAACCGGTTGAAAATCGATAAAAATGAGTGACGATTCAAGTCGGTTGAAATGTTAAACTAGTTGCGATACACGTTTTAAACAGCAGGGGCGTTTACTGAATAGCCTACTGTGAAGTTGTGAACCTCGCTTTACAGGCACAATAGGAGCGAGCACAAATTTGCGCGAACCTAGCGAGTGTTTTCACTTCATTCCTAAGGAACTTGAGCTTGTGTGAGCACTCATAGTTATGCACACAACATGAAAATGCTTGGTTTGCTCCGCCCGCACCGCGCCAATGTGTGCCATAGACTGAGTGCACATGCTGTCAAACACATGGCGACGGCAAGCGTAGACGTTGACTAATTCAAATCAGAGGTGTGGTGGCATTTTGACTCTTCGTAGACTAATAATCACCTCCGTTTTCACGTTAAAGTCATTAATATGACAAGTGTGAGAGCTACGGAGATCACAAGGTGCGTCAGTGTTTCCATGGCAACCATGTGTTGTATTTATTTTAGTATCTCTTTCTCTAAATGTGTACATGGATTTCTTTATTTTTTAAATAATTTGTTGATGGTTATGGCATATTTTGCTTAATGTGTTCTGTTTTTTAACTCTTTCTAGTTTAATGATACAAATTATGACAAAATTAAAATCTTTCCTTTATTACAATGTTAAACGCCTGGCAATGTGGTACTAATTTTACAGTCTTTTACTTAATGTGCGAAGGTACCAGTGTCCAGCCTCTTGACCAGACAGACAGAAACATTGACTTGAAGGGAATTTTTTTTTCAATGTAGTTTTATTATTTGACAAAATATTTCAAAGTGAAAAAGAAATGATAATGGTAGAAATGTTAAAAAAAAAGAAAAATCGTGAGAAAATCGTATTGTGAAACCGGTATCATGAATCGTATCGCATCGTGAGTTGAGTGAATCGTTACATCCATAATAATAACTATGGCATTTCAAAATGTTTTTAACATGTTGGTTACCAATTTAAGACTAGAGTAGATAAAATAAATTAAGATTTTGCAGATGTGCTGCTATAAAGATTGCGCAGTTGGTGAAATATTCAAAGGTGGAAAAATGTTAACAATATTCAAATTGTATTTTATTTTATCATGACCGTTATTCCTTTCCCAAATCATGAGTGTTATTCACTTCCCTTCCTACATTTTCAATGTGTCCAGCACTGACAGCATTGTGGGGAAAATGAAAGGACACTTTTGTGTTACTGTGCTGAGGAAACACACACTTACAGCACATTTCCGAACGCAACGCTGAACATGCAGAGTTGAAGGAACAGCGTTGAAATGACATCTGAAATTCTCCACTGTAATGCGATCTCAAGCGTAATAAAGCGCAGCGATTGAGTTAAAAGAGTTCCTTTTTCATGAATAAATGCAGAGAACCAGATGGCGTAGACTCGTGCCTCTCCAGCGTCGGCAGCCAATCACACACTCCGGATGCACACTTCGACCTCAGATGTGTCGACTTTGCTTTTCAATCAGAAAGAGCGAAAAGCGCAAAAATAATCATATTTATGAGTGCCGTTAGTGTTTTCAGTTATGTGCAGCCTGTACATATCAGTTCTAAAAAGATTAAGATCAACTTCAAGATTAGCTTACCCTTAGATGGAGTAAAATATGACTAGAATTTAACAAAAGGAATGTTTCTAAATTGTCTTGAAGTTTTGTTGTTTTGTTTTTTCATGTAGCCAAGTCCCTGGGTTAGTGTAGTTTGCAAAAAAAAATGAAGTTCAATCCGCAATATGGATCATTATAAATATAAGAACACTGGAGCTGCTCTGAAGTCTTCACAGGCAAATAAACTCCTGAAATGGACTCTCACACCAAGGAGCTGCCCTCTTTTCAACGTTTCCCATAAGAGCATTGATTCAGCTGCGTTTAGAGAGGAGTGGCGTGGCACTGTGACTTTTTAGTAATGTTAATCCACTATTGATTGGCTGGTGGGAGATGAGGAAACTGTGGCCGCTCTGTTGACAACATGACAAAGCCACGACTGAGGGGTTCACTGGTGGAAAAACATTTAAGTAGACAGTGACAAAGACCAGAGAAAGATCTTTGTCATCAGCTCACACATAGACACGGGGAAAGAGAGAGAGAGAGAGAGATGGTGTAAAGTGGGTAGAGGTCACCTCTGATTTCTGACTGTAGCCAATTCCTTCACTGGCCTTCTCTAATGATATTTGTGGAGGTGCCAGGAACCCTCCACGGTCTAATTAGGTAATAGAGATGCTATTTAACAATGCTTTAGGGCACAGCGTGTTCGCTATGACAGTGCATGAGCGGATTTCCCATTCACAGCATTGGATAAACGCTGCTTCTCGGCAGAGGAGATACATTAGACCCAATTAGTGCTAGTCTCTTAGTGTTACGTCACCGCTTTTCGGAAAATGACTTGCATATAAGGGCTACTTTAAAAGCTGGATAACTTATATCAACACTGGTGTCAGCTGTCTGTGAAATACCAGCATGGCTTGATGTCATCCCTTGCTTAAATGGGTTTAGGGGGATTTTGAATGGGATGGTACACTCACAAAGAAAAGCTTTTAGCAAGTTACTTTTCATACAAGGACATATTTTTATGATTTATTACATTTATAATTTTTGGGTCTGGACATTTGTTTTTAATGTTTTTGAAGGACGTCTCTTATGTTCACTAAGGCTGCATTTATACAGTAAAAAAACGGTAATATTGCGGAATATTATGGTAAATGGACTGCATTTATATAGTCCTTTCAACAGACCCATGGCCACCGAAGTGCTTTACAAATTGCCTCACATTCACCCATTCACACATAGACGGCGGTGTCAGCCACACAAGGTGTCATCCAGCTCGTTGGGGTTAGGTGTCTTGCTCATGGACACCTCGACACTTGGTCAAGTGGAACTGGGGATTGTAGACAACTACATGAACCACTGAGCCACTGCCGTCCCAGTTTATTACAGTTTAAAATATCTATTTTCTATTTGAATATATTTAAAAATTGAATTTATTTCTGTGATGGCAAAGGTGAATTTTCATTCTAATTGGTGTAAAAGTAAAAAACAAAATTTTTATCATGTTCTCAGCCAAATTCTGACTCTACCATCTGAATGTCTCATCAGACCAGGCAACATTTTTCCAGTCTTCAACTGTCTAATTTTGGTGATCTCTTGTAAATTGTAGCCTCTTTTTCATATTTGTAGTGGAGATGAGTGGTACCCGGTGGGGTCTTCTGCTGTTGTAGCCCATCCGCCTCAAGGTTGTGCGTGTTGTGGCTTCACAAATGCTTTGCTGCATACCTCGGTTGTAACGAGTGGTTATTTCAGTCAAAGTTGCTCTTCTATCAGCTTGAATCAGTCGGCCCATTCACCTCTGACCTCTAGCATCAACAAGGCAATTTCGCCCACAGGACTGCCGCATACTGGATGTTTTTCCCTTTTCACACCATTCTTTGTAAACCCTAGAAATGGTTTTGCGTGAAAATCCCAGTAACTGAGCAGATCGTGAAATACTCAGACCGGCCAGTCTGGCACCAACAACCATGCCACGCTCAAAATTGCTTAAATCATCTTTCTTGCCCATTCAGACATTCAGTTTGGAGTTCAGGAGATTGTCTTAACCAGGACCACACCCCCTAAATGCATTGAAGCAACTGGCATGTGATTGGTTGATTAGAGAATTGCATTAAAGAGAAATTGAATCGGTGTTCCTAATAATCCTATAGGTGAGTGTGTGTATATATATATATACACACACACATTCTGTTGATGATGGCAGCAGTAATTCATCAAATACGCCAACTTTGCTCAGTGAAAAGCATTATATCTCATTTCACGTGAAATAAAGTGCATGTTTTATCCTAAGAAAAGGTAAAATAATGGGAAAAATTGTATCCCAAAAGTAAGATTTAAAAATGTTTTGGACTATCCCAATAAAGAATGGTTGACTGCATCTGACAAAACCTAGCGCTCAGAACCACACAGCATGATGGGGAAACTGCAGCGTGCAAATTGGATTCATCCCTAATTTTCTTACCTGATTTGCATAATTCCTACTGAATCGCTAAAACAACACAGATAGCACTCAAGCAAAGTCCCTCCAGAATTTCCAATGAACTGTTTCTTTAAGAGAAAATGCTAAGGTGGTCCTAAAGTAGATCAGAAGAGCACACACACAACACTGCTTTCAGCCCTGCTGTCCAGCAGTTATGTGTGCAGGGCATCCGTGCCTGAGGCGGCAGTTTGACTCTCTTTGCCCTGTGTTTTTCCACAGCCTCGCCCCCAGACTTTTCCAGAAGCCCCCTTAGAGCTCTGCTTAAAGCCAAGACGGGCAGCACAGTCACCATGGAGTGCAGACCGCAGGCCTTTCCCACAGCAGTCAGCCTGTGGAGGAAAGGTAATGAACCGCTGCAGAGCACTGAGAGGTACGGATTCAATCTTTCTCTCTCTTTTCTTGTCCTTAATTCCTCCCAACCATCCATTCATACAAGGCTTCACCCCAGGAGCCCTGCTATGTTCACACTATCTGTGCACACACTGCAACTTAACAGTTATCAAAAGGAAGCTGCATTGCCAATTGTGGTAGCTCACTGACCATAACACTCATGAATTATGAAGCAGGCCATTAGGCCCGGCCAGCAGGAGGTCGCTCGTCATTTTGGGTTGAGTCTGTCAAGGGTGAAATGAATCCTGGTAGGAGGCCACTTGAGGAAGCACGGTGGATCGCAAGCTTGGCTCTTTTTATAATGAAGTTGGATTAAATAGTATGGGGCAAATCCTGTCAAGGGTGGAGAACTGTTGTGGGAAAACAATAGATTTGCATTAAGCCACAGTTGTTTGTTTTGAGAGCGTTTGGTGAGACAGCCGCAGTCCAATTTAACTGTAAGCGCCTTGACGGGGAATTGTGCATTAGGACATTAACATTCCAGTACTGGGATGGATACCAGCGTTTGCTCTCTGGTACTTTAGATGATGCATTGTGAATCGCTGTGGACATGTATTTGAGACCACGGGCAATTATAAGATATTTTACATGTTTGTTTGGTTTTTTTTTTCATATCACACACTGCTATACAAGTGCCATCAGTAATTGTACCATTACATTTTTACATTGTATTTTTTATACAATAAGTTACCATTACAGGGGTGATTGTAACATTAGAAAAATGCTGGAAGACTAGGGAAACATATTTGCACTTATCATAGTAATATGTCATCAAAATAATATAATTGCCTTAGTATATATATATTAGCAATACTTATTAGTCTTTTATTTCATTTCAAAAATTCATAATTTTAAGTCTTTTATTGAGCAAGGATGCAATAAATTCCTCAAAAGTGACAGAAAAGACTTTTACCTTGTTACATTAGATTTATATTTCAAATAAATGCTGTTCTTTTGGACGTTCTGGTCATCAATAAAAAAAACTGTATCACAGTTTCCACAAAAATATTAAGCCGCACAATTGCTACATTATCAACATTGATAATAATAAGAAATGTTTCTTGAGCAGCAAATCGTCATCATAAAATGATTTATGAAGGATCATGTGACACTGAAGACTGGAGGAATGATGCTGAAAATTCAGCTTTAACATCACAGGAATAAATTAAAATTTAAAATTATTAAATTGTAGTAATATTTCATATTGATGAGCAAAAGAGACGTGTGCGTCAGGCAAAGCTCTAGTAGATATAACACACATCCCTAAAAAATACACCTTGAAATCATTGAAAATATTTAATATTAATGTCTAGATGTAAACTACAGTTGTTATATGCAGTTATTGTAAAGGGTTAATGTGTCACAGTCACAGATGACAGTTACAGGTAAATAGCAATTCAATAAAATTGAAAGCACTTCAAATGATAGACACTTAACTTGCGCATGAGGAAAATAAGGTTTGTATTTTTTTTAAGATTAAGAGTACTAGTGCAAAATGCCCGTATTTAGGGATATCTTTTGCATTTCTAATCCAAACAACGTCAAACTCAGCACTGCACTTACTCGTGCCCGTAGCAAGACACTTGTTAAAGAGCCCCTATCATGGATTTTTGAAAATTACTGTGGTGTGGAATATAGCTCTAAGGGAATGAAAACATCCTGCAAAGATTTATATCTGAAAGTGCATCGTATATAAAGTTATTGTCTTTACAAAGTGAGAGTCGACTCTGAGTCTATGAAATGAATTGTTTTTGAAACGAGTCATTAGCTGGTTCGTAGTGACGTAGACACATACTGGCCGCGCCCAGTTACTGCGCGCAGACGGAAGTGTAAACTTGAAGTCTACACATTCAAATACTTGATCATAGCATCACGTCGAGAAGACGCTGTGTTCTACAATGCAAAGATAGTTCAGCCACTTTGTTTTCATTGTCCAGGGACAAGCATGTGAAGAATCGGTGGTTAGAGTTCATATTTGCAACGATATCACAACAGTATAGCCCGATTGTGTTCTCATCATTTTAATTAATCGTTCAAAAACATAAATGAATTCAAATGTGGATTCGCAAGCGGTTGTTCCTGAAGGAGGGCTCAGTAACTTACTTACCCAGTGTATATGGATCAGCTTCCTCCTTCGAATCACAACCTGTAAGTATTATTAATAATTGTTGCTTTTATGGGTTTTGAACGGTTTTGTTGCGTCGGGGCAGTATGTGTGTGTGCGTGTATCTGTGTGTGTGTGTAAGTTACGCTCAGCGCAGCTTCTAGGTCTCCAATGTCAATTTTTTTTTTCAAATATGTGAAATGTTTGCCGCTGTTATTGGACTTGTCATAAAGAATAGAGCGTCTTGTAGTACTGCAGTGCTTTATCAATATGTTTATGCGTGACTGGGTCTGTCATCAGACCAATCACCGCCGATTAGCGTCACGCAAAGGAGTGGTTTGGAAAAATGAGTCGTTGTATGAATCGTTTGGGAGTCGGTGAGCAAATCAGTTAAAAATAAATGCATATTATAAGACAAATTAAGTGTTTTTTTTTATCCTTGCATGCATGTTAAACTGTTTTTGGGAACTCCTAAAACAAAAATAGGAACATTTCAAATGCTATGATAGGGGCTCTTTAAGTTTGAGACCCATCGGACTAACGGTTCCAGAGATATGCGATTAACAGACACGCACACGCAGACAGACAGACGTTCCTGTAATTTATAGATAGATAGATGTTCAGGAAATAGTCATGAAGGGTCGGAATGTAATCTGATTCAAATAATGAGCCCGCTGTTATAGCTTGTCGGCTCTACGTTTGAATGTCTGTTTGGTGTGAGTGCACACTCTTCAGCTTCATCGCTCTCGGGCAGCACAGAGACACGGAGAGTGTGCGATGCGCAAAGATTTATGTGCCATTCAAAAGAAACACATTATGTTCTTTTTAACACATTTCTACTGTTCCCAAAAGATAAAACACATTTGTAGTCGGGAATGTAGCTCCATTATGAGTTAACCAAGTTTCAATTTGATTTGATAGGATTGTGGTTCTCTCCTTTAGGATAACTTTTCTCCCTGATGGAACGCTTAGAATTACAAATGTGACCAAGATGGACGGGGGAAACTATGCTTGCTTGGCTAGAAACCAGTTTGGTGCGGCCAGCACTACGGGAAGACTGCTGGTCACAGGTAAGGATTACTGTAACCGTATTACGGTTTGGGCTTTATCCGTGCTTTTCCTGCAGATACAAGTCATTTTAGAGTGTCATTCAACTGTGAGAAGTGGTGATTTGTCTGCAAACTCTGGGGGCTTCAGGCAACTGTGTTCTTGGTTGGACAATTAATCAAAATCATGACAGTTTCTTAAAGGCTTAGTTCCCACAGGAATGGAAATTCTGTCATCATATACTAACCCTCTTGTTGTTCCAAATGAATGTTTCTTCTGTAAAGCACAAAAGAAGATATTTGAGGTATGTCTTTTTGTCTATACACTGAATAGTCAATGAGGTCCAATAGTTTGAAGCTCCAAAAAAAGAAATAAATGTAGCGTAAAAGTACATCATTCAACTGTAGTCTTCTGAATTTATACACCATCTGCGTCTAACACACATACTATATAGTAGATACTTCATTTGTTTTGACACTTGCTTCACAAACGTTAAAAACATTCATTCTATATAGTATAAATCTGCATAGAATTCAATTCAGGCGAACTACATCCACCAATATTATTGATCTGACTGTAGTGACGCTGTTGCACGAGAACGGAACTGAGCTGGATGATGGCATTATCGCTGCTTTATACAGGAAATGAACTAATTTAATAACTGATGATCTTTACAATGGAACTGAATCAACACTGAACTGACTTACAGCCTGTATTGTATAAAGCGCTATATAAAAAAGGTGACTTGACTTGAATGTCATGTGACCTCCATCAGTTGCGTCGCTTCACTGACATTCACACCTCCTCTCATGGCCTCATGGGATAGTAAAGTGTCCAGTGAATACACACTTCAGAATCTCACTGGAAGCAGTAGGTCATACAGGTACTTTTTGCCTACTATTTTGAGTACTGTGAATTCAGACATACTGACTGGCTTGCATAATATTTTCCGCCTACCATATAGTATGGAAGTAGGCATGTTCAGGTGCAGGGAATAGTTTAGTATGATAGCAGAGTGAAATTGAAGTTTTTGTGTGAAGACGTCAACATGCCATTTTTGATTTCGACTCTCTATACATTAATTGATCAATGATTACTTAAACTTGGTCACACTTTAGTTTAGGGTCCAATTCTCACTATTAACTACGACTTCTGCCTCAAATTGCTGCATATTAATAGGAAGAAAGGTATTTAAAGCTGCAGTCCGTAGTTTTTCCTCTTTGTCACCATCTCCGCCATCTGCAACTGCATTCACGGAATTATCAACTTTACGTGAGTTGTGCCACGGCATGGCACAGCCCGCATTAATCCAATGTTTTGGGGAGAATGTGCAGCTATCATTTGCCGTGCCGGTGTGGACCCTGTCATTCAGAATCATTTATTATACTTTTGGAGGTATGACTAAGAATTTTCCCTGGAAATTGTCATCTGAACAAGCAAACAACATCCATTTTTGTTCTGACCATTTTAGGGGAAAAAAGCTTTGCAGTAAATCGCGCCGATTAAATCTAACGATCGCTTATCATATCACATCAAACCGTGCAAATTTTGTTCTCATGACAACATCAGCATTGTGTGACTATATTTAATGTGTATTAGGGCTACTGTAGTCCAATTTCCATTTCTGTGCAGTCTAATTTCTACACTGTAAAGAAATATTGATGGTTTAACTTAAAAAAGTAAGTAACCTGGTTGCCTTAATTTTAAGTTCATTGAACTGGAAAAAGTGAGTTAATACAATGAAGGAGAATGATTTAATCATCAGAAACTCAAAATGATATGTTATCTGAACTAAATAAATTATTTAAGTTGATTTGACAAAAGAAAAAATGTTGTGATTACTACACTGTAAAAAAATTTTGTTGGTTTAACTTAAAGTAAGTAACCTGGGTTGCCTTAAAATTTTAAATTGCTTGAACTGGAAAAAGTGAGTTAATACAATGAAAGAGATTCATTTAATCATCAGAAACTCAAAATAATAAGTTATCTCAACTAAAAGAAAATATGTTGTGATAACAAATCTTGAAAAAAAATTTACAGTGTAATTGTCATGAACTAATTAATGTTCCTTAAAACAGGTTCTCTTTGAAATACAAACATCCATATCTGTAATCAGATGCACATTTAAAACTGAAATCTAATACAATTATACCTTTCAAAAGCCCTTCTGATATGTATCTTTGTTTTCGCATGGGTCTCTTTTTTTCTGTAGCCACTCCGAAGTCTTTTGCATTTTACAACGAGTGGAGCTGTAGTTGTTTTCGGGTGTATTTGTAACATATTGTTATATCACTGCGTGAAAAGAGCTGTAATCGGGCATGTAAAACTCCTGAGTACTCCTGTGTACTCCACAAATAAACGTGTGTATACGGGAGTTTGCTGTCCCGTCACACAATCCCGAAAACTCCTGGATATGTACCAAGTTTGGGGCACAGCAGGGAGCCACTAGGGCCATCAGTTACCATGGTGAATAATCCCCAGGTCGGGGTCAATGCAAGGGAACATTAGCATTTCACACCTTTGGGACACAAGGCAGTGGCCTCCTTCAATTGGTCAGAGATCTTACATAGGATTGGGTGCTCAATGCTTTGTCCCTCCTCTAAACCCCCACACTATTGGTCCAGTTTATGGCCTCATTTGGGTTTATTATTACTCATTATTAATATTCATTGTCATTGGTGTTCATGGTTATAATGTCAAGACAATCAGATAGACAAAGTTGAGTTTGTTATTTTTATTATTTGTAAATGACACTGGGCACATGACATATATATTTATATACACACAGTCAAAACTCTATAAATAAAAAAAAAACATTAGCACAGAATACATTTTACTATTAGTCATACAATAAATAACCCCATATAATATATAAGGCCTGTGTATAATATATGTAAAACAATATAATAACCCGAACAACCCACACCGACTTTCCATCCAATATGGCATCCTACTCTTCAGACATGTGGTCAACTGTTGCAGTCTTCCAGATAGCTGCATCTTCCTCTGTCTGGGGAACCCCAGTCCTGTAGCTCAGTAGCTGCAAAATGGGAGGGAAAAAAGTAATTAAACCACTGAAAATATCAAATGTGTTGGGATGGGAGCCTCTCCCAGGCTGAGGCTTTTACTCAGATTTATATGTATTTATACTTACTCTTCTTTTTCTTTGTCTCGTGAGCATAATGATCCTGCTGTCCTCCATCTTGTCTTTGTTATCATCTTGGGCCATCCTGTAACCCCTTCTAACAGTTTCAAAATATGGCTTGCAGGATGCTAGAGAGATGGAGATAGAGAGGGGGAGAATATGTTTATTTGTAACTAACTAATCTATACAGTTAAAAAGTTGTAGCCTTGGTACATTCTCTTGTGACTTACCTTTAACAACAGCAGGATCTATGTCCGGTACAGCCATTAAAAAGATTATGACCTCGAGGTTGTGGGGGAGGATAGACTGTGAAGCAGTAATTAAAGAAGGTTGATTAAAAATATAATTTAGAAGAAAAGACTGTTATAAAAAACATAGTTTTAAAGATATACCTCTGTGCGTCATATTTGTGTATGTTGTTTTCCCCATTGTGCAATCTCCATACAGCTTCCTGTAAAAATCCAACATAGTATGAGGGCTCAATTCGAATAGATTTATAAATAAAGCACACAAAGTTAAGCAGACACTGTGATGGTCAGAAAATAACTTACCGCAACAGAATTATTCCCAGCTCTCTTTAATTTCTTTGAAGCAGGCTCCTCTTTTGCCTCTTTGAGCTCATTGATGTCAGCCTCCATCTTATCCAACCTCATGTCCATCATCTCCAGCTTTTCAAATATCCTCTTCAAACTTTCATTTGCCATATACACCAGTCTGTTTTCGTTTGGACTCAGAGATTTAAGAGCCATATTGTCCCTATGTAAAGGAGTAACATCTCCACTCTGCTCTCCGTAACACTTGTTGAAGATTGACACAATGTAAAGCCTATCACCTTTCCTGAATACTAATGAGGGGGGCAGGGGAATTGGGGCAAACTTGAGCCAGTCCCAAAACAAATTAGCATTTAAAAAGCCAAGCCATCAACTAACAGCATGTGGTCAGACAAGTTCCTGTTTTCGGGCCTTTACAGGCATTTACAGGTACGCATAACAACGTTCCAAAGATCCCTGCCAAACAGCACATTTCGCGGGCGTTTTCATTGTCCGAATTCTCCCGTATACACACTTTTTGACGCAGTGTATGTTGTATTATTGTCAACTCATCGATTAAATATTAACCATTATATTCTGCATAATTGGACGTTTTCAAATAAACACTGACGAAAAAAATCATCCGGATTTAGACATATTGTATTTTTATAAAGCGTTCACAGCTTTATGTTTTCCCCGGTGACGAAATCAGGCACATATAAATGTCAGGAAACTGGATTTCTTGCTGCATGTCAATATCTATGGATCTTTGGGAAGTTGTAATGAACATTATATTGAGTGCAACCTCAGTTTAACGGATAATCGCTTGTTTTACTTGCGTATTCGCGGTTTCCCCCTATTTCCCCAGTCATGCAGCAGCTCTTTTGCCACTCAGTCCAGCTAAGGGGGCGTTTTCCAGCGTATAAAAAGTGACGTCAATGCATTACCTCTAGTGAGATTTGGACCCTAAAGGAAAGTAATAGCAAAACTTTAAACCACTACAGTTTTATGAATTACTTGTACACTAACTTTTTGTCCTCTTTGGATGTTGATTCTGTTGGACCCCATTGACTTGCATTGTTTGACAAAAACATTCGACAGAATAAAGAAAGTCATACAAGTTTGGGATAACATGAGGGTATTTTTTGGTGAACTATTCTATCCTAACCTGGCAGTTACGCCAGAACAACAAATAGATTCAGCTGAAAGAGTAAATACAAAGGTGCTTCTGTTTCATGTAGTTTGTTGTGTTTTATATAATGCATTCTGACAGAAAAGTTGTTTGATTGCTTTCTGGGGCTTACATGCGGTTCAGCTCTCCAACTGGCAGGGTTTTTTTTTCTTCTCAGCTCAACTCAACAGGGATGGGATACAGTGGCTTTTTGTGTGTTGTTATAATTACCCATTTTTACGCTCCGCTTATGGCATTGCAATTACCCTGGATTACACTAATGGACTGTGTGAGGGTGTAGGTTATAGGTTGAGCGTGCACAATTTAGAGAAAAATATAGAACGCTGCATTGGCACTCTGGGTTTTACTGAGATTACTCCATACATCACAGTATTTTACAGCTAACTCCGCCCCAGCAGATTTGAATATGAATCTGAAAGGAAGCAATTGGGCAAATGTAAAAACATTGATGTAGTTAAAAAGGGTTATGTCAATTAAATAGAAATTGTTTTTTCCCTGATTGTTTGAAATAAGAGTTCATCACGCTGTTTAAACGTTTTACTTTACAGAACAGAAATATTCCCTCCCAAATTGCTGCCCTCCTCTACAATGAGAATGTCACCTGCCACTGACTAGCAAGTTGTAGACATAACTAAACCCCATTTTTTTAAAGGACGATCCCTTCTATATGATTTACCAAAAAAAAGCTTTTCACCACAGAATAAAAAATAAAAAAGGTAATTGCGACTTTTTTTATCTTGCAATTCTGACTTTTTATCTCAGAATTGCGTGATTTAGTCACAATTGCGAGAAATAAACTGTTTATATGACTTTTTAACACACAATTGGGGGATACAAAGTCGGAATTGCATATTATAAAGTCAGAATTGCGAGATGTAAACACGCAATTGTGAGATAAAAAGTCACAATTTTCTTTTAAAATGTTCAATTTTGTGGCAGAAACAAGCTTCCATACACATACTTATGTAATTCTGTTTTATTTTAATGGTTTATATTTTTTTATAAATAAAAGAGTGTGTTTAGTGCCGTAAGAGTGAGTCTTTTCTCTAAAATAATATATAATAATATGTAAAGCTTTATCATCCTACCAAGTGGGTGGAAGTAAAAATCCCATTAATTTTCTCCAAAGAGAAATGGGTTTTAGCGATATTGTATAAACCTTTCAAGACAGACCTACTTTGAGCTCCACGGTTGTTAATGTGCTTCTATAGAAGTCCATCGCAATGATTCATCATGGGATTAGTAGATCATTCATGTATACAAACACTGTCTTACTCTTACCTTTGTCTGTTTTGCATTTTGTTGTGATTGGTTGGTTTGGTTCCAGGCTCAGAACTCTTGTACATTAGAGCAATTTCAGGCTTTACAACAATGTTTTCCTTATGAGATCAGGTTGAAAAAAAAATAGCCTTTCCATTTTGTGGTTAAGCAAGAGAATTGAGGTATTTATTGTTCATTTAATATTCATTGAATCAACCTTATGACTGGCCATTGAGTAAAGCTGAGTGTGATTTTGAGCAGATCCCACACAAATCACCCAGGGTCCAGTTGACATGGAAATCATCGTCGGGGAGAGCATCGTACTGCCCTGCCAGATCTCCTGTGACCCTGCTCTGGATGTTTCATTCTCCTGGGCCTTCAATGGGCAGCTCCTCAATAAACTGGACCAGCATTATGAGCATGTGGGAGGGGTAAGTCATATTTTATTAGAGATCTTCTCTCCCCATATTCTGTTTATTCTGTCTGTTGTGTCATAAAACTGGAGAAAGATTTTCCACATATAACAAGCATTTCAACCTCACCAAACAATCAATTTCTTTGTGTAAAAGCTTTCTAATGAGATAAAAAATACTGAGTGCACCTTTAATGTCATGGTACCATATACTAACTCTCACAACAAATTAATTTTTATACTCTAATATCTGATTCTAAACAGATGCATCCAGTAGTTTACTGTGCAATACTTCCATTGAGCTATGAGCCAAACCTACTGTTAAAATGTGGAAGACTTCAGGAATCAATTTATCACTTTCTTAGCTGTTGCTTCCACTGCTTAACAGCCCACTATGTTGACTTTGAGCTTCTTTTCCCTCCTCCTCACAGAATAAAAATCAATCCATCAAAGTTATGCCTTTCAGGATCTCAAGTGTAATATCCTCATAAGGCTTTTGAATGGTCAGATCTCAGATTGCTTTTCTCTGGGATGTAATGACGTCTTTCTGGAAATAGTAATGACAGAGAGAATGCCCTAATGAGGACTCACTGGTCAATATTGGATGTGCATGACTCAATTGAGCAATCCTTTAACAGATTCATTAATCACCACCCCTAAAGCCATCAAAAAGATGATTTCTTGCATAGTTTAAGGATCTAAATGAGTTTGTTTTCTGCATTGTGGAAGCAATGGTAAAATAAAATTATCTTTGACTATTATAAAATTATGATAATTTCATGATGAATCTGAACATGTTAAGAAAATGTGGGGGGGGTTCGACATTTGGACACACACATACTGTAGGAAACGCACTCATCTTCATTTAAGCCGGTGATTCTTCTCGGTAATTATATTCCGGTTCTTATGAATTCTCTGAAGCCACCCGTCTTGTAGGATTATCAGCATGAAGTTCACAGCTTGGATGAACTCATTTCCATAATGAAACTAAATTTGTAGCCTAATGTCCTGACTGCTGAAATTGCAGATTTACCTCTTGTTTGCCAACCACAATCTTTTAAATAAAAGCGCACATCTTATCTCATGTAATTTAACTGATTTGAAATCTAAGCGCCTTTTATTAAATTAGTGAAGTTGTCTGTGCCGAATACTTCACAGACAATATCAACATTCAAGCAAATCACCGTCTGTGAATATCAAATAAAAAATCTATTCTATTAAAATGAAGATTTTTGACAGATGGGGAAATAAAGTAGGTATTAACCCTTAAATGCGTGAGTGTTTCGCCAATCATTATTACATATTTGGTGAATCTTTTTTTTTTTTTAAAGAAAAAACCTTATACATAAAACCAGAGAGAAATGAAATAGGAAACTTGAAATGAAACAAAACTTGGCATCAACTTAAACTTGTCCTACATATCTTCATATATATAAGTTAAACGTCACGTCATCATTGTGTATCCGACATTAAAGGTGAATTGCACTTATTGATGTATTAGAGATCCAAAGATTGTTGCGTAGACAAATTATACTAACACTATTACATACCTCGGTTCGCTAGCGACCCTAGACACGTTTTACAAAAAAAAAAAAATGTCAAGACAACGTAACGGTTAAATGTACCCACTCATAGTGCTGTTTATTTAAATAACAGTTATCGAAAAGTTCTTTACAGTAATTAAGGTACACATTTTGATTATAACTACTTGTAATAGTAGTAGTATACTTGATTGTCCTCGAAAGGAAATTTGTTGTGGACTACATTTTGGCCATATTAAAGACAGTATAACTATAATATATGATAATTCTGATGCTTTTTTACTTGATATTTACATGTATCATTATGATTGTGGACATATCAGTATTACTTTAAAAGTAGTCAATCAAGGGAATAGATGAAGTAGGTGAAGTTCACCTCCACTCTTATGAACAACTTTCTTTATCTTTATTAGATTAACAAAGTCATTTAATTGTCGTGTGTGGATTTAGTATTCATCACTTGCACAGTTTCGTATCACAGGGTTTCGGCACACTGAATCCAATCACACTACCTCTTAAATGTGATTAAGCTCTAATTAGCCAATTAGCGAGTGAGCTTGGTTGCTGGGTTCTGCGCGGTGCCGAAGGAGCCTAAGGGTTGGCCAGAGGGAATGTTTATCCATGACGGACATTTCAAATGTAGCAGCGAACAGGCTTTGCCAAAAGTCATCCATTAGCTGTGGAGTTGGGCCACATTTTCATTCCCAAACCCAGCAGGGTGTCTACACTTAGTGAATCACTTGCTGGGGAATAGCAAACTACTCACACATCTTCCCGTCGCTTTAAAGTCTCTTCTGATTGAGTGGATAGTAATGCGTATGTGTGTGTTGTTTATATCTCTAGAGTACATCTGGAGATTTGATGATACGGAATATACAGCTGAAACACGCCGGAAAGTACGTCTGCGTGGTCGACACGGATGTCGAGAGTTTATCGGCTGCGGCTATTTTAATCGTGAAAGGTAAGAGAACAACGGTCAGGGATTTTGGAGGAGCTTTATATGTAGGGTTGGGAATTGGAAGGAAAATCTGATGGAAAGGCGAACATGGTGTTCTTGCTTTGCCATGGAAATGTATCTGTCTGTTGAATTGATCCGTTATTACACGTTCCATTAGATGCAATTAGAGGAACATATCAAAACTGTTGATCAAAGGTCACAAATGAGTTTTAGCCGGATCAATAACTTCCAATTGAAATTAGATTGGCATGCCAGCTTTAACTGCCAGAACCTATAATAATGCTTTATAACAGTATCACATGGTGTAAAAGTAACTATCGCTGCAAGCACAAAACGCAAGTAAAATCTGGCTGTGGCGTGCAAATAAAACCAGTTGTCCACTAAAGGGCCTCACTTGAAATGATTTCAATTATGACAAGTATTAATATTAGCTAAAACAACTAAAAATCAATCAAAAATTCCCTCAACAAATGTTTTTGTTTGTTTTATTCCTTTGCCAAATTATAAACGTGTGATTTTCTAGGTATGGAAAAGTCATGTAAATTCACATAATCATAAAACTCCATGGGAATATAAAAGAACTGGATGTACATTTTAATAGAAATAGTATTCTAAAAGTATTCTTTAAAATCACTAACCCAATCATGAACAACTGGAAAAGTCATTAGTTAAAGGGGACATATCATGCAAAATCCAGTTTTTTAGCCCTTAAATGCATTTTGTTGTATATTTTGAGTGTTTATAAGTACAGAAAAGATGAAATTATTCTCTTCAGGTGCTTCGTTTATATCTTTATATTCTGTTTTGGTCATATTTTTCAACCTGTTCAGATTTTTCTGTTCTCTATGACGTTTTTTGAGTCACCGTGCGTCACCGTATTTGCAGCGGAACTGCCAAATAAGGACAGTGACTACCGGTCCAACACTTCGAGCAATCCGCCATTATTATTTCTCGCTCCGATTTTGTAGTCCAAGCTCAATGATGCAGAAGTTACGTGAGGGCAAGTCAAAATGTTCGGTTGTTGGATGTACGTTAGTGACCTGAAGCACTTCAAGGATTCACACTTCAACAACCTCCGCCAGTATAAAGAAGGGTTTGCCGATTGACTTCGTCTGAATGAGAGGTAACGTTAAATTCCTTCTATCTTTGGAGACGACGAACAGAGCATTTCGATAAGCTGTAAATATCGTTAATAAAAATAAAGTAGTTTACTTTCTTAAAACACATGGTGGTCATGGTTTAGCAGTACCTTTGTCTTTCTTTGTTTTTGTTTTGAAGTAGCGTTACACATCTGCAGTATTATTGTTCTTGAGTTTCATCAATGGTCATTTAGCTGCGTTGTTTTCTGATGCTTTTCTAAACGTATCGTATTGTCAATACAGATTTTTTTTGTGGTAAGATTAGACCGTAGTCATTTATCTTGTCAGTGTGCTTGTTTTAACAAGAGAAATAGTCGACTTTCACCAATAACACAAAACAGTTAACTCGCATACCAATATATCCATATGAAGACGTTGTTCTGCAGGTTCGTCGTCGTCTTTATCAACTCGCTCGCTCTGGCTCGAATATGTAAGGCTTGATGGACAAGTCTTCTGTTGTTGACATTTTATTAACGTGTGAATAAAAATGTTCTCGTATATAATCGTATATCTCTAATCAAACTACAATAATGACCGAACGCGGGGAGTTGAACTGACCGTGAACTCATCGACCTGGAGAGCGGGCGGGGTGTGACGCATCTCCTTTTTATTTAAAGGGGCCGCTTTGAAACGGGTCGCTCAAAGACGCACATCAGAAAAGGGGTAGAAAAGGGGCCTGTGGAGCTATAATAATGAGGAATTCAGACCCAAGCATTGCAGTTATGTTTTATATAGACCACAACGGTATGATTTATATGTAAAAATGAATGATTTAAAAGCATGATATGTACACTTAAAAAAAATGGGAAACCTAAATTGAGCTTCTGAAACTTCTGAAATTCTGCTGTTAAATTACAGAAACTAGGAGTGACTGGCTTTCAAATATTGTTATAGACAATGGAGGGCCTTGTTGTCAAAAGCTTGAGATTCACAGAAGAAAAAAATGTATTATGTGTCTTCATGTTTTTGTGACGGTGCTTTTTAAGTGAGAAACAAAGACTGTCTGATCTCGTAAGTGATGCTGCGAGTGACCCGCGCTGACAAAACCACAAAAGATTATGCTTGGCTTCTTTATATTTCCGCCGAAACGTGTGCGAATCTGACAAAGCAAGGCAGCTCTCTGCACATTTTAATTGGAAGAACCAATTAAAGATGTGCAGAGAAATGTCTGCTTTAAAACAGAAAACAGCTCCAAGCGCACAAGCCTCTGAAAAGCTTCACTGTGGTTCTCGAAGAGATCTAGTGTTCCCACAAAAGCAAATAACACCTTTTAGAGACTGGCCTTATATCACAGAGCTTTAGTGAGGCTTCCTGGCAGGGGGGTGAGTAAGGTTAGATGTCAGTGAAGGTAACTTCATTTCTAATTGCTAATTCACTGGCAATTGTCTGATTGAATCAGGTCCCCCAGGAGCTCCAGATGGTGTAACAGTGGAGGAGATCACGGACAGCACGGCTCAGCTTTCTTGGAGACCCGGCCAGGATAATGGCAGCCCCATCACAAGCTATATCATCCAGGCCAAGACAGCTTTCACAGTGGGCTGGCAAGCGGTGAACACGGGTAACAATACAGGATTAGCTAAATCTAGTCAAGCGGAGCATCAATTCAGCGAGAGGCAGAAATTACCATAGCACGTCTCATATGCTTTTTTAGAAAGAAGCTTATGCTCGCTTTGACTACATATAAGGGCCTTTAAGTATTAACGCAAAACGACTTAATCTGCTCTTTTGCCCTGCTGCTCGAATTCCAATTCATTGGAACAACATCCCACCCTGAAAGAGACATGGAGCAGAACAAGTTTTTTTTTTTAATGTTTCGTGACATTTCTGGCTTACTGTAAACATTGGCTCAAAATTGGGCTGCTGTTGTTGACTTTTCGGCGCTGTGTAATCCAGGTCTGTACGGTTAAACCGAGGCTTTTCTGTTTGCTCTCAGTCCCGGAGGTGATTGATGGCAACACCTTGACGGCAACGGTGGTGGATCTGAACGCATGGGTGGAGTATGAGTTCAGAGTGCTGGCCAGAAACAGCGTTGGCGTGGGGGAACCGAGTCCCGCATCTCTTAAAACAAGAACTGAAGATGCAGGTGAATCACCAATAGTGTTCATTTATACACATTTTTTATTTTGATGCTCCACTTTAGATATTCTAATAACTATATGTAACTTTGCAACTACATGTCAACTTCCAGAACTTGGAAGTTACTGGATTCCTAAAATGCCATTCTGCTCTTTACAGTGATCGTTTGTAAATTATTTTTATCTAACTTACTCAACAATGAATAGTAACAGTATTACTAATTCTAGTAGTATTAGTAGACTGTTAGGTCAGGGATAGGGCTTAGGGTTCAGGTTACTAGAATAAGTTGACATGTACTGTAGTTGCAAAGTTACCGGTACTTACAGACTGTATAATGTCTGTTGGGGTAACCAACACATAAAGAGTTAGAAGATATTCAATCAATCAATCAAATTTCTTTATTCAGTCATGATGTTATTATAGACACAACAATAATCTCCACAACAACAAAATAATAACATTCATTACTAAATAGGAGCATAAAGAAGACATAGTCTTATAAATGAATGCCCCTTTTTTCAATAATCTAAGCTTATACAGAACAGATGGCTCGCCTTTTTTTTTCTTTCCCTTCCTTTATATATATATATATATATATATATATATATTACTTCAGTATTACTTCACATCTAAGTAATTAACAATTACCAATTTAGAAAAAAAAAAAAATACACAAAAAAACCAACAAAAAAACACACAAAAAAACAACAACAACAAAAAACCAAAAAAAAAAAAACAACATTAAGCAGACAGTCTACTATAGAGTTGTTTGAAATTTAGTTGCAAAGTTACTTGTAGTTAGAAGGACTACAAGTATGTCTTTTGCTAAATCGTACATATTTTACGAATTGGCCAATTCGTAAGAATTCGTACGAATGACCTACCCCTTACCCCGCCCATCACGTGGGTTTAGACAAATCGTACTAATTCGTACGAGTGAGGTCGTACGAATTAGTCACTTTTTAATCATTCGTCGAATTCGTACGAATTGGTCGTGAGATAGCGTAGGAAACGATGATCATTAGGATACTTCAATTAAAACTTTGATCAAAACAACTTTTGTTAACTCAACTTTTTATTAGTAAATTTGTTGACCCGATAAACCAAGTGGTCAGAAGCAAACTAGAGTAAATCGTCTTGAAATCAAAATTGACAATTCGTAGACACATCTGACAGAATCACTAAGTATTCTTGATTTGATATAATGCCACCAAGATGGCAAAATTTGGCAAGTCCACTGATAAATTTCATCCTCAAAATGTATAAATTCACCATCAGATTGGTCAGCCAATCAGAACAGAGCTTGCCAAATCGAGAAAGCGCAATCCAGTTTTGTTTTAAGCATGAATCAGATGGTCAGTGAGCGACTGTAGGCGACCCGTGGGTGGGCTGTGATATTGAATCCACCAATGTTAGTGCCCGTATTCTTCAAATGACCATTCCTCAAGTGCCTCTTTGTATAATATAGAATGGATTCTCCGAGCATTATTGTTGAGAGACTCTTGGAAAATGGTGAAATTCACTAGAAACAAAGCCCGTTAACTCAGACGCTGCCCACAGAATCTTTTAAAAGCAGTTGCTATGGGACCGGAGCTCTGTTTCTTTTGATACTTGATAATGAGGCTTTGAGTATAATGAAAAAGAAAAGAAACAATGAGGAGGGCTGCCCTGAATCTGCTGTTCTGAAAACATGGCGCTTTTCTCTTTATTTCCCCATACACAGTTCCTGACACGGCCCCCACCGATGTCGGAGGTGGGGGTGGCTCCAAGTCAGAGTTGGTAATAACATGGGAGGTAAGTCATCTGTCTACATTATCACTCCCTCTGTGCGAGGTAATAGTTTTGGCTAATTAAATGGAATTGAATGGGGGTGTTTATTACCTCAGTCAAAGCCAAGCCTGTTTTCCATCTGGGCCCTTTGCTCCCGTAATGGCATTCAATTCAGATTTGGTTGTATATTAGAAAACGGTTCATTTGCGCTCTCGAGAGGTTGCATCACTTTTGCAGAAACTGTGGGATTTGGAAAGGCACTGGGTGTGAACCTGAGGCCGAATCTGGTCTGTATGTTTTAATATCACTATAGTTTTTTGTTTCCCTCCCAGCCTGTGCCTGAAGACCTACAAAACGGAGATGGTTTCGGCTACATCATCGCTTTCCGGCCGCTGGGAGAGGTCAACTGGACACACGCCGTCACCTCCGTGCCGGCTCAGTCCCGTTACGTGTGCCGAAACGAGAGCATCCTGCCCTTTTCTCCATTTAGCGTCAAAGTGGGTGCCTACAACACCAAAGGCCAGGGACCGTTCAGCCCCGTTACCATTGTGTTCTCAGCCGAGAACGGTGAGACTTTCAGTCGTACAAATGCTTACCTTTTCAGTCATTTCCAGCGTCTTTAATGGATTTTTCTCTTGGCTGTGTTTCTGTACTTGTCTGGCTTTTGTAAGGTGCATAACACTTTCAGAGAACAGGAGCTGGAATTGATTATTTCACCACCAGCACTACAGTATGTTATGGGCAATGCTGAAAGAACATAGCATTTTGTAACAAATGGTCAACAAATGTGATGCGATATAGGAAAACCTGTCGGATGTCACGCTGGTACGTTTTCAGTGAGGTCTAAAAACAGATTTTAAAATTGGGATTTCAATAAATTATAATTCTATAACATCTTGTTTACCATCTCTGAATACATCTTGGGAAAATTCACTAGTTTAGTGCAGAAAAATAGTGATTTATACTGGCAAGTTGAAAACGTCTTTTTCTTTTTAAAGGGGTCATGAACTGGCTTTTTAAATTGTATTATATTGTTGTCTGAGGTCAACTTATGACGTTTGCTTGGTTTTTACATTCAAAAACATTAAAATAAATAAGTAATAGGCTATTTTCTACCCTAGTTTGTGCCTAGCTGAAAAACGCTCGGTTTTTAAGGGCGTCTCGCACTGAAGACTTGGAAGTAAACACCCACTGCTGTGAGTGGATAACAGTTTTGCATATTATAATGAGTTTCAACTCACTCGTCAGTGGGGGAAATTGTTTTGAAAACGTCTGATGTTGTAAAATGGCAACCGGAATGATTCGCCCATACATGTTCGACCCAGAGTCCGTGTGTTGCACCATTCCTGTCAGATCCAATATAGACGGCACAGCACCGTGCTTTACTCTTAATCTGTCTGCAAATCCAGTCTTGTTTACAAAGCAATCCTCAGTGAAATGAAGCGAACAGACGGACAATGTTTTACCCTCATCAGCTGGCATTAAAAATAAAGTTTAGCCATGCACTAGGTAGGCCTATGTTATTTAGCTATGTGTTTAATGCGCGAATCGGTGGGCGGGGCTAAACCAGCCGCGTTGATCTTCTACGTGGGTGGTGTTTTATCCTCTTTGACGTCATAGTTCCCCACTTTGAAAAACGAGTCGTTTGCTGAGCTTGGTGTCAATAAAAGCTTTTATTGGACTAACAATGGTGTTTTCAGTTCTGAAATTTACAGGATATTCTTCTAATATGATGACCTCTTAGATGTCAAAAGCTCAAGGAAAATTTGATTTCTCAATTCATCACCCCTTTAAGAACTCGCACGGTGCAGCAGAGGGGCAAAAAACAACAAAATCAACAAAGTCTGAAGCTGCTCGCTTAAAAGGCCTCTCAATCGTCCAATTTCGCAATGGTTTTCACAGGATGAATTTTGAGTTTTTAAGCTTTGGAATGATTACTAAAATATGTGATATGAAAAAAAGGCAATAGAAAAAGAGCGCCAGTAATAGCAGGACGTTTTTTCTCAAAATTCCGTTTCTGAAAATCACAGCGATCAACCGACTTCAGATAACCACAACTTTTGTTACAGACAAACGATAAAATAAATAAAAACAGATTTGGAAAATATGGTCTCAAAACCTTTAATATGTCAAATTTCACCATGTGGTGGGTTGTCCCAGATTGCCTCACAAATGGTTTCTCCAACACGATTGGGGGCAATTTTCTGTTCTTTTAGCCATAATTTATCATCTTTTAACAGGAAGTGAATATGGTATTTGGCTAAATGTCCAATGTGCAATTTTCTTTTTGCTGTAACTTCAAAGTAAAGCAGTACATAATATTGTGTTGTAAATGTCAGGTGGTTTTATCTCTGAAAGCTCTGAGTGTCTTGCTCAGCATTTGAAGCACCAATGCTGCAATCTTTCATCTGGTTAGGATCCGTTTGAGATGACGGGAAGACAGCGGTGTGTCAGGAAGCTACGGCATTAATTGAATTCCTGTTCAGATAATATTCTTTTGCGTCACTCTACTATCCTGTTAAAATAAAGACCAGTCATTTACCATTTTAGAGGCAAAAGATTTTGCATCAGGCATTTACAAACGATTTTCATCAGCCTCAGATTTGTGCTTCTCCTCGTCTAGTCTTGTCTCTTCTCTCCCCCTCTCCTTTCATTCTTTCTCTTCTAGTCTTGTTGTTTTGGCTTCTCTCCTTAGTTCCTCTCTTTTCTTGATCTCATCTTTTCTCATCTTGTCTCATTGGGTTTCACCTCATCTCTTTCAGTTTTGTCTTGTTTACATCTCTCTTCGTTGCATCCTCTTCTCTTTTCTGTTCTCTTCTCTTCTCTATTCTTTCACTCATTTCATCTCATCTTTTCTTTTTTCTGCCCTGTTTCAGCTTCCCTCGTTCTTCTCTTTTCGTCTCCTCTATTCTCTTCCCTTCTCTCGATCTTGTCTTTTCTCGTTTCTTCTTTGCTCTTTTTATCTCCTCTTATCTCTCTCAGTTTTGGCTCATCTCTTCATTGCATCCTCTTCTCTTCTCTATTCTTTCAGTCTCATTTTGTCTCACCCCATCTCATTTCATCTCATCTTTTCTTTTTTCTGCCCTGTTTCAGCTTTAGTTCTTCTCTTTTCGTCTCCTCTATTCTCTTCCCTTCTCTCGATCTTGTCATCTCTCCTTTCTTTGCTCTTTTATCTCCTCTTATCTCTCTCAGTTTTTGGCTCATTTCTATCTCTCTTCATTGCATCCTCTTCTCTTCTCTATTCTTTCAGTCTTTCAGTCTCATTTTGTCTCACTCCTTCTCATTTCATCTCATCTTTTCTTTTTTCTGCCCTGTTTCAGCTTCCCTCGTTGCATCTTCTCTTTTCGTCTCCTCTATTCTCTTCCATTCTCTCGATCTTGTCTTCTCTCGTTTCTTCTTTGCTCTTTTTATCTCCTCTTATCTCTCTCAGTTTTGGCTCATTTCCATCTCTCTTCATTGCATCCTCTTCTCTTCTCTTCGTCTCATTTTGTCTCACCCCGTCTCATTTCATTTTGTCTGCCCTGTTTCAGCTTCCCTAGTTCTTCTCTTCTCTTCTCTATTCTTTCAGTCTCATTTTGTCTCACCCCGTCTCATTTCATCTCATCTTTTCTTTTTTCTGCCCTGTTTCAGCTTCCCTCGTTGCATCTTCTCTTTTCGTCTCCTCTATTCTCTTCCCTTCTCTCGATCTTGTCTTCTCTCGTTTCTTCTTTGCTCTTTTTTTCTCTTCTTATCTCTCTCAGTTTTGGTTCATTTCCATCTCTTTTCGTCGTGTCCACTTTCCTTTTGTTTTTGTCTCTTCCCGTCTCATTTCATCGTGTCTCTCATCTCTTTCTCTTTTAGTCTCATCTCGGCTTCTCTCCTTGTTCCATCGTAGTTATCCTCGCCTCCTTTAGTCTCTTCACTCCTCTTGAGCTCCTCGTGTCTTCTGTCCTTTTATCTCATCTCACCTCTCTGTTTTGTCTCATTTACATTTACTCTTTTTGTTGCATCCTCTTCTTTTCTTTCAGTATTGTCTCATTTTGGACTGCTCTCCTTGCTTCATCTTGTTTTTGTCTTAAATATCGCTTTCGCTTCTCTTTTTTCCTCTTCCGTCCCGTTTTGGCCTCTCTCTTTGTTGGATCCTAGTTATTTTCTCATCTCGTCTCCTGTTGGTTTATCTCTCTTCTCATTTATTTCTCTCTTAATTGTATCCTGTTCTCTTTTCTTCTTGTCTTTTCTCATTTTGGTCTTCTCGCCTCATAGTCTTTTTCCGTAGTTATCTCTACTCTCCGGTCTCGTCTCTTTTCTTTTAATCTTGTCTGGTTTTCTCTCCTCTCGATTTATGTCTTGTTTACATCTCTCTTCATTGTATCCTCCACTCTTTTATTTTAGTCTCTTCTCTTTCTGTTTTGTTTCATCGTCTCATTTGTCATCTTCTTCTCTTCTGTCTTTATGTATTCATCTTTTTCCCCTTTTTCTCTTTCCCCGCAGAGCCCAGTGGCGTTCCAGACGGCGTGTGGGCCAGAAGCATATCTGCCACTGAAATTGAAGTGAACTGGCACATTCTCAGCACTTCCCCAGAAAGAGTGTTGGGCTATGAGGTGCGTCCCTTCTTCTAAATGGAAAAGACTCTCTGTCCGGTTTTGAAATGCACCGTGGGTTCTGTCAGAGCCTGTCATCTCCCACGCTGCACCTCAAAGTTCCCTCTGTACCCATGGAAACGCTCCATTTGGAAATAAGAATAGGGCACCCTGTTCTTACCGTATGCATGGGGGGCCCTCTCTGCGGCATGGGCGAAATGGCTTTTCTTCATCATTTTAAGGGCAGAGAACACATTACACATTCCTCTCTGAAACTTTTCATCCATGTCACCTCAAAACCCAATGTGTGGAGAGGAAAAAAGTGAAATACTCCTGAATAATGATTCTCATGCACTGAACATAATGGTGTCGTAGCATTATAGTCTTTAGATCCCACAGTCTGTGCTTTCTCTCTGTTGCTCTTGAAATCAGGTGGTGTACTGGGAGGATGATACAAAACCAGAGACCATGGGCAAAGTCAGAGTGTCTGCCAATCAGAACAAAGTTAACATCAGTAGTCTGAGAGGATACACTCAGTATTTCCTGACAGTGAGCGCTTTCAACACGGCGGGCACTGGCCCTCTTTCTCCTACTATCAATGTGACCACCAAGAAGTCCCGTGAGTATTAACCGTTCGTTCATATATAATTTAGGCCTCTTCTGCAGATTTATAAAAATTTAATGTGGCATTTTCTTCAATTGTAGAAGTATTGTAAATGTAGACCTGACCATTTCATTGTTTAACCTTCAAATGGTCTTCGTTTCCTGTTTACACTTCTGGGCTTCGGGGTACGACCCCAACAATTGATTGAGCAATTGTACAAAAAATATTCATTTTTAATCATACAAATAATATATCATTTTTTTGTTTACTTCTCATCTATTCATTAATGCTGTGTTTTTGGAGATATAAAGTACTTTTGTATACATATACCACACAATTCCTCAACTATTTATTTATGATACATTGCATTTATGCTGTAGTACTAGGCCTTAAAAAAATTCAGATTTATGCCAGATTATTATTATTTTTATTTATTGACACGTGTGTGTATATATATATATATATATATATATATATTTTTTTTTTTTTTTTTTTTTTCACATTTCCAATTCATTTCAATGTGGGGTCATATTGGCCTGAAGATCAGAAGTGTAAACATTTTTTTTTTTTACATACCTTCAGAACAACCGTATCAATCCCAGTTCAGTGTGTGTATAGATAGATAATGTATGAAAAGTAACAAAATATTATTCCACTGAGATGAAGGAAACCTTTTTTTATTAAGTAAAAGTCATATAGACCCCATGACCCGATTGAGGGCTACACATTACTGTTCAAAAGTTTGGCATTGGTACATAAAAAAATGTAGACTCATCTTCACTAAGGCTGCATTTATTTGATCAAAAATACAATAAATACAATAATATTCTGAAATATGTTTTCTGTTTTAATATATATTCAAATTTAATTTATCAAACCAAATTCCAGCATCATTACTCCAGTCTTTAGTGTAACGTGATCCTTCAGAAATCATTCTAATATGCTGATTTGATGCTCAAGAATCAATCATTTTGCTACTTAATAATTTTGTGGAAACTGTGATGTATTTTTTCAGGATTTCTTGATGAATAAAAAAGCTCAAAAGAACAGCATTTATTTGAAATAAAAATAAAAAAAGTAAAGATTCCCTGCTGAATAAAAGTATTAATTTCTTTCACAACATTCTTACTAATCCCACAATTTTAAACGGTAATCTGTATATTTAAAGGATTCAGATAATGGAAAATAGAAATTTAAACAAATGTTCACGCTGCTTTTTCTCATACAACTTTAAAGTAAACTTGTGTGCTATTCATATGACCTCAAAAGACTTGTAATACAAATCACATGGACAACTTGAAGAATGACTGTCCTTGGTCTTTTGTTTTTTGCAAAAAATTTTGTTTTATGTTTCACAAAGTTTGAAAGAGAATTTTCATTTTTAGTTTTAGATTAGTTCCTGTTTAAGTATAATACGTAATGAACAAACAGACGCCTCTCTTTCTCTCGTTCTCAGTGATGTTGTCACACGTGCACAGTAACTAATGGCTGTGTTTCCCCTCAGCACCCGGGCAGCCACCTTTGAACGTGGAGTGGAACCTGATTGGCTCGAAGCTCACTGTTCATTGGGAGCCTGTCATTTCTCTGGAGATGGAGTCAGATGTTACTGGGTATCAGGTAAGTGCTTCCCAGCAATGTAAACCTCAAAGCCAAACTCTACGGCATTATTTTCACATAATCCTATTAGCTTGTTCTATTCCAGTGAGCATTTAGGAAACAACTACATTAAAGTGCTTCTATTATTTCTCTTGTTGGACCATTACCCACCTTTGTGGGAACGGAAATTAAAAATAAAACTAATTTCGAACGCAGATCTACACCATATATGCTGTACAGTATCGCAAAAACACCAGGTGTGCTAATAAACACTGCGGTTTCCCCACAGTGTATGATAATTTGATTTATTGACTAAAATAGCTTGTGCTGAATAAATCTAAGAGGTTGTTAGGACGTCTCTCATTTGGTCTCTGCAGGTGACTTACAGAAGAAACCGGCATAAAGAAATATACTCGATAACAACAAATCTGACCTCGGTGGAGCTCACCCTACCTGCAGATGACGATTACATCATTCAGATACGAGCGCTGAGCGACGGCGGGGAAGGCATGCCAACCGAGCCCATCAACATACATAAACTTAGTAAGATCATGCTGTTTTTTCTAAGATCTCCGCCATGCGATACATTTGAGTATGGTGGTTGTCTGAAATGAGGGGTCATTTTAATTTATTTATTTATTGGTGTTTTTTTTTTTTTTTTTTTTTTTTTGTAGTCCTATGTACACTACTTTTCAAAAGTTTGGGGGTCTATATAGTTTTTTTTGTTTTGTTTTTTCAATGAAATTAATTATTTTATTCAATAAGGACGCATTTAATTTATAGAAAATGACAGTAATGACATTTATAGTGGCACAAAAATCTTTTTCATATAAATGCTGTTCTTTTTAACTTTCTATTCATCAAAGTATCCACAAACTTATTAAGTAACTTTTTAAATTAAACATTGATTGTAATGGTCATCTAAATAGAAAAATCAGGATATGACAATAATTCCTGAGGAATAAATTACATTATATATTTGTATATATATATATACTGTATATATATATATATATATATATATATATATATAGAAAACAGCTATTTTAAATTCAAATAATATTTTACAATATTACTATTTTTACTGTATTTTTTATAAATAAATGCAGCCTTTGTGAGCATAAAGCTACGTTCACACCGGACGGGAATAGCGCGTCAGGCGCAAATGATTTCAATGTTAAGTCAATCCAAGACGCGTTACGCGCGTAAAAATTCCTGCGGCGCGGAAGACGCGAATACGCCTCATTCGCACGTATGGCGCAAATCATGCGAATACGCCTCATTCGCACGTAAGGGCATTACGCGCGAATTATTTAGTTAGTGCCATGCATTCACTCGTTTGACGCGAATTCGCGTCTGCCGCCCGAGTTGAAAAATCTGAACTTCGCGTCCGGTGTGAACGCAGCATAAGACTTATTTTTCAAAATATATAAAAATCATACTAAGCTCAAAGTTTTGAACAGGAGTGCAAATTAATGTTTCAGATCGATTTAGACAGTTTCCAGGTTAAAGGAAATAGACTATATGGCATGTAACACTCTTTTCACCATCCAATTCTCAACGGATCAAATTAAGTCGTCCCTACATTTTTTATATTTAAATTTCCTGTTTCACTCTGAAAGCTTAAAGGGGTCATGAACTGGCTTTTTAAATTTTATTATATTGTTTTCTGAGGTCAACTTATGACGTTCGCTTGGTTTTTACAATAAAAAACATCACAATGAATAAGTAATAGGCTATTCTCTACCCTAGTTTTGAGCCTAGCTCAAAAGTTTTATGGGCATCTCGCATTGAAGACTTGGAAGTAAATGCCCACTGCTGTGAGTGGATAACAGTTTTGAGTATTATAATGAGCTTCAACTCACTCGCGTATGCAGCGACTGTCTTCTTCCACAACCAGGCACTGCACAATATTTTGTAACGGCATGTTTATTGCTCAGTAGCTCGATCCGGTTTGCTACCTCACGAGGTAGGAATCTATGATATTTAGCTATGCGTGTAATTCACGAATCGGTGGGCGGGGCTAAAACGGCCGTGTTGAAGTAGGCGTTGATCTTCTTCTGCGGGGGTGGTGTTTTATCCTCTTTGTCGTCACAGTTCCCCACTTTGAAAAACGAGTCATTTGCTGAGCCTGGTGTCAATAAAAGCTTTTATTGGACTAACAAGGACGTTTTCAGTTCTGAAACTTACAGGATATTCTTATAATATGATGACCTCTTAGATGTCAAAACCTTAGATGTTCATCACCCCTTTAAGAAATCTAAAAACTGACTCACAGATCTTTCTGAATCAGATGTGAGCAAAACTTGTGGCTGAATTGTTTACTCTATCTACAGTATGTATTCTTGTTGACGGTTATGAACATGATACAGGGGCATTAGAGCACTGTGATTTTGCCAAGAAATGTTTCTGAATCTTCCTTTTTGTTGATCCTGGTCCATTCCTGTACAAAAATGTAGTCCTAACCCTATCCATATTCCTTAAAGGGAGACTCCACCCAAAAATGAAAATTCTGTCATAATTTACTCACCCTCAAGTTGTTGCAAACCTGTATGAGTTTCTATGTTCTGATGAACACAAAGGAAGATATCCCGAAGAACGATTGGAACCAAACAGTTGTGGGGCATCATTGACTTCCATAGTATTTTTTTTTCTACTATGGAAGTCAATGGTGCCAAACAACTGTTTGGTTCCAATCGTTCTTCGGGATATCTTCCTTTGTGTTTGGCAGAAGAAAGAAACTTTCGAGAAACTCGAACCTCCCTTTAACCCTACCCATAACCTATCCCCAAAATCCGAGGCAAATGAGACGTGAACAACACTAATGTAGAAGCAGCTAACCCTGTTTGTAAGCCTAAACGTGACATCAACTGTAAACTTGTCCCTCTCTGATTGGTTGATTGAAATTCTGTTCTGAAAATGAAATGGCATTCATCCTCCCTCACATTCACGGATTAGTACTTCTATGAACATGCAACAAGCTAAAGGGAGGGGGAAAAAAACACTTCCTGATGTCCCTGTTGGACACTGTTACTTTGGATAAATTCGTGATTTATGAATTCGATTGTATCAGTTGTTTATATTTCGGCTCATTTATTACACGTCTGCATCCTCACATATTATTACATTTGCGTGCATGAGTTAAACCTGCAGGCGTGTGCAAAGCACATTCACTGCCCTCCGCTTTTCAAGGCCCACGATGTAAAAGATAAATATCCAATGCCAAAGAGATATTAAACACACAGGCCCCTATAAAATAAACAATGCACAGTTGACCTCATAATGTTCTCGTCCTGTTCCCCCGAGTGAACAGCGCAGGTGCAGTTTGCAGTGTAGACGTTCTGTTACGGCAGCCCACAGAGTTTAATGCGCATCTCTAAATGAGTTCTCACTGATTTGATGTGTCCTCCTCGTACACCTTTTATTCTCCACTGGGCTAAGCAGTCTGATCTTTATTAACTAGCCCAAGCTCTCGCCATCTATCTTGTCCCGCTCCCGTCTCCGTTCCCCCATGGATATAACGTCACCGGCTGATGCAACTGCAAGGGGCGACTCTTCTCTGTGGCTTATTGTTCACATTTTTCATTTAATGGCCTGCAATGCCCCGCTTTCACGAAAAAGCCATGGCTTTTACGGTTGTTAATGATGGAAATGATTAGCTGTGCCAATGGCAAGGTTTTCCAACGTGCTTTTGCATTAATTAGTTAGTCATTCAAAACAGACAAAACTGCTCAGTGAGCGTCTACTGTAAGTGGATGTAAACAGAGCACAGAGCACAAGACTGTCCACCACCAGATTTAGAGTGGTGGACTATCATTTCCTCCTTCAATTCCCAACGGTTAGGACTTGACGCTCACATGTGCTCTAAGTTGAAAAATGTCAACTTTAGGGGCGCAATGAAACTTAATATCTTAAATGACTTAATGACTTTTGTTCTTAAGTAATAAAAGGGTACAAGGACACATTTACAAGAATCAAAAATAAAAATATTTTCCTTGTCATTCTCAACTTTCTTTCATCTGTTTAACACAAAAGAAGATATCTTAAAGAATGCTGGCAGCCAAACAATTGACTGTAGCTATTGACTTCAATAGTATTATGGTAGTAGTGAGTAAATGATGACAGAATTTTCATTTTTGGGTGAACCATCCCTTTAACTGTCAGTGTCCCGGTAGCGGGACGCTTTGTGCACTTTTTTGTTGACTTTTTCGTTGACTTTTCTCATATTTTAGTAATCATCATAAATTAGGTATCATTTGAAAGCTTAAAGTCCCCGTGAAATCAAAATTGAACCTATTTACTTTGTTAGCGCATATTACTAGTCTTGTGGTGAACAATTAATCAATTAAGTAAATATATATTTAAAAAAATGTTTTACCTTCGTAATCTTTAATCAAAATCTGAAAAGTTACTTCCGGTCTGGAACGGTTTCTTTTTCTGATGACGTAGGTTTCACAGTTTGGGTGGGGAAACGCTTAACCACTCCCCTCAAACCGTTAGTTTGCTATGAGCGAGAGATGGAGAGGAGGAGCGCTAGTGTAAAACCCTGCCCTCTGTTCAATATTCCGTTTCACTTGGAAATACGTCACAGCACTGGAGAAAAATCGTTTGCAACTTCCGGTTCACGGGGACTTTAACCATACCATGGAAACTGTACTTTAAAACCTTATAATGAGCTCAATTTTTGTCATATCCACTTGGTTAGACATATGGATGTGATTTTCTAGCAATTTTGTAAAATATATATTTACTATAAAAATGTTTAGCTCAGTACATTTGCTGTACTGTAAACTTAAACTTCTATAACTTTCATTTTTTTTGCTTTCACTTCGGCTGAGTGTCTTCTTTAAAAAGAGAGCAACGTTAGGTCTGTAAAGCATTTATGAATTACAACTACTGCTCTCAAACGATTAAAATATTTAATCACGATTAATCGCATTATAGTTAACTCGCGATTAATCGCACTTTTTAATCTGTTTTAAATGTCTCTTGATTTCTTTTTGTCCCGTTATTTTTTTTGCAATTTAATGCTCTTATCAACATGGAAAAGTGGATTGGCTTGCTTTGTTTTTTTTTTGTTTTTTTTAAACAACGTTGGCATATACTGTGTTCAATTTCACACTAACATTCTCACTTGGAGCAAATAATCTCTCACAGAATGTAACTGTCCATCGATGAAAGGGCGAAAGAAATACTGACGAGTTCCTGATATTGACGAGGGGGCAGAGAAGTCGCATCAGCTGTGTGTGTGTGTGTGTGTGTGCTTGGCCATCATCAAGTGGTATTTCAGACTGGGACGTGCTGTGATGATGATGGCTCAGTTCACAACGACAAAACACACAGATCACTTTGGTCTTGTCGATTGAATTTGGCAACTTTTAAAAGTAATATTTCCATTCAGAATCTTATTGGCATCCATTTCGGCGTCTCGCGCTCGCCATCCACTCAAAACGTAATCAAATCAAATTCTTTTATTTCCCAAATCTCTTCTAATTAATGTTTGTTACTATTTAATAGTTTTATGACCTTCAATTTCCACTTGAAATGGATCAAAAAAGTTCATCAAAGTTGTCCTAAGACAAGAACGGGTATTGTTCAAAATTCATGTTTAACTTCGATGAAAGATTTTGATCCACTTCAAATGTTGACTACTATTAAAGTTTACACACATCTCCATTTAGTCACAGATGTCAAAAATCCTGATGAAGCCTTTCGTTATTGCTTCCGAGTCTATTTGTAGCCTATTCATTATCACAAGTTAATCCTCTTCGGCGTCTTAAGGACCTGTCTTCCATATTCCAGGTATGAGCGTACGAGGGTCCAGAGCCTGGCGGCCCAACACCATCCCAGCCTCCTTGCTTTCTATCATCGCATTATCGACACTGCAACCGGCTTTGTGTTAACACTCTATAGGATCGAACGTCCTCCGGCCAGTGTGATTGGCCGTGCTCTTCCTCGCCGTGGAATCGCTGGAGAGGTGCACCAAAACACTTCTGAGGCAAGATTATTGATCCATCTCTCCGTTATCTGAGGCAATGCCTAGCGAACCGTTTGAGGAGCGTAACGGGAAAACGTCGGCGCCACGGTGGTCGGATTTCGTGTGCATGTTATGTACTGTGTATCATTGTCTCTTAAGTGATCCGAGACCCTAACAAGGTTACAGATGAAGGTTTTTGCAGCAAACCGGTGTATGAGGTGGGATTAGTCATATTACTGCACTAAGATTGCATCTTCTCATTGATCCCGAAGAACAAATGCCTTACTTCCATGTACATGCCAAAGTAGTTAACGTCCTTTTGCTTTGTACTAAGCTTCTGTTGGGTAATATTGTGATTGTTTTGTAATTATCACATCATTCATTTAAGGATTAGTTGACCCAAAAAACATTTACTTACTCTCATGTTGTTGCCGTGTGACTTTTGTTTTTCTGTGGGACACAAAAAAGGAATTTTGGATGCTGGGCGCTCATTCCCACGTACTGTAACTATAACGAATGGAAATGGAGGGCCCTATTTTAAGGATCTAAGAGCATGGTCTAAAGCAAGTCCTAGTTTAACAATGGGAAAAGATGGTTTGCGCGCCCAGCACATTGTCTAAAAGGTACGTCCCTATTTTCTTAATGAGAAATGGGTGTGTTTTGGGCGTAACATACAATAAACCAACCAGAGTCTCGTTTCCCATCCCCTAAAAAGCCAGTTGCACTTGCGCCACGGCGGATTCGCTATTTACAATGGCGGACTTTGCAAGCGGAAAGACTGAACGCTTCTCCAGAGCAGAACGGATCTGCTCGTGTGTGAGGTTTACCAGATTCCATCAAATCTTTATGTACACAAAAGTCTTTTACATTGTAATCCTTGTATTTATCATATTTGGCTAGTTTGTGTGTGTCCCTGTGTGTGTAGTAATCAGAGTGTTAAGCACATAGTGGACCCGCCTATTGGCGCACATTACTAACACACTCTTTAAATAACGAAAACAATATTGCGCCATTGACTTTAGACCAGGTTTCAGTTGGCGCAGTCTATTTCAGTTTCATCAAAATAGCAACGATCCAGCAACGCGCCCGAACACACCTTGTTTTCAGACCAGTGCGCCCATGGGCGCATAAATAGGTGAAAATGCATTTGCTATTTAAAACACGTAGCACAAGACGAAAAAAATGATAAGTGCGTCAGGCTGAAAGTAGCAAAAAACACTTGTGTTTCGCCACATTGCGCCGGGTGAACGTTACGTGAAAAATAAGATTTTTTTGTGAACAGGATCGACTGATTAAACTCGAAAGAACAATTTGTTCATGAATCGAATATTGTTAATTTTATTTTCTTATAAACCAGCAATGGAAAAGTACTTAAAATCTTACATTACAGTATACTGGTTAAAACTGTTGTATCACTTATGATGACTAGACATATAGCAAGTCATTTTTCAGTGTTTCAGTGTCAGAAGTCCTCATTCACTTTCATTATAATAAACAGAGCAGCCAATGTGTGCTTTAAAAATTCACCACAGAAGAAAGTAAGTCATTTGGAACAACATGAGAGCGAGTAAATGATGACAGAAGGTGTAAACGTTCCCTTTAAGCTACTGTTTTTTTGTTTTTGTTTTTTGTAATGACATCATTAATTAATATTTAGCCCTTGCTTACCATTTCAGTTATTTGTTCAAGAGTTGTCTTTGTGCCTTATCTATGTTTTAGCGTGCACACACACACACACACACACACACACACACACACACACACACACAAGGCTTGTTTTTGTTTGCTCCAGGCACCTAAAAGCCTCCAGTATTCATGATGGCCACAGTGCTGCATTCACAGATTTTGTGACATTGCATCTGCGTTAACACTAGGAGAAGTTCAAGGTAAAATTGTCTACACTCACGACGACATAGTAATTATCATAATGACATCAAGGAAATAATTGGGCTTTTATAAATATGCTAGAGATGTTAAAAATTGAATTAAGCCTTTCGACACTTAAGTCATAAACGATTTGGTTTATTGAAGAAATGCCATTCTTTTTTTATTATCAGAAATGTAATTTTAGTAATAGGTGTGTGAAAATGTAATTCTGAGATCAGCAACCAATTTTTACAGTATATGAGCATTATTAGGCTTTCTTTCCACACTAACAGCAAGTCTGGAGTGATAAAGCCACATTTTGATGACCCATTTTTCAGTATTATCACTTTATCATCCCTTGAAAAAAAGAAGTGCACTTAATAGTATTTAATATGCATTTTTAAAGTACTTCAAAGTATATATTTTTAAAAACTTTACTTAATGATATTAATAAAAGGCCACTTAAGTGTACTTAAAGAGTTAACTTAGGCCCTGTCCAAAATGGCACCATAAACTCTTGCTGTCTTCCAATGAGTCTGCACTTTTGGGAAGTAGTCTGTAACAGAGCTCATGGGCTTGCAGACTAGATATCAAAGGGGGCGCCCACGAGCACCCTTTTGAAACCTAAAATGACGAATCGGACACCCTATATACTGTAGTCTGGTGGACTTCACGATCACGCGAATATGGCAGCCATTGTAAGTCCACGAGACAAATGAAGTACAAATTATAAAAGTACAAATGAAGTGTGCCATTTGAAACAGGGCCTCTGTTCCTTGATACACTTCTATAAATTGGAATTTTTACTTTAATATACGGTAACACTTTATTTTACAGTGTCATTGTTACACGTTACATGTAGTTACTATAGTAATTACTATAAATTGTGCATAGTTACACGCAACTAACCCTAAACCTCACCCTAATCTTAACCCTTATCCTACAGTAAGTACATGTAGTTAATTATTATTACTCGGTACTTAAATATAACTACACTGTAACTTTGTCATTGTTACAGTGTAATTATATATTTAAAGGAGTTGATCACTTTTAAAAAAAACTTTTGCTGATAATATAGTCACCCCCATGTCATCCAAGATGTCCTTGTCATTATTTCTTCAGTCGAAAAGTAATTAAGGTTTTTGATGAAAACATTCCAGGATTTGTCTCCATGTAATGGACTTCAATGGGAACCAAACGGTTCAAGGTCCAAAAGACAGTTTCAGTGCAAACTGCAAACTGTTCAAAGGGCTTTAAACGATTCCAGACGATGAATAAGGGTCTTATCAAGCGAAACGATCGCTCATTTAAAAAAAAAAATCCAAAGTTAAAGTTTTATAAGCTCAAATGGTCGTCTTGCTTTGTTATGCGCATTTGTGACTTTCCTATTCGAACTTGTTCATCAAAATGAATGAATCTTTTCCAGAGTCAACTCGTTCATTTTGTTCGTTGAATGAACCAAATGACACAAAAAAGATTTGTTCATTTTGATAAACGAGTTCGAACAGGAGAGTCACGAACGCTCATCACAGAACAGAGCAAGGCGACCATTTGAGCTTATAAAACGTAAACTTTGTTATTTATTTTTTAAATGAGTGATCGTTTCGCTTGATAAGACCCTTATTCACCGTCTGGAATCGTTTAAAGCCCTTTGAACAGTTTGTACTGAAACTGTCTTTTGGACCTTGAACCGTTTGGTTCCCATTGAAGTCCATTATATGGAGAAAAATCCTGGAATGTTTTCATCAAAAACCTTAATTTCTTTTCGACTGAAGAAAGAATGACATGGATATCTTGGATGACATGGGGGTGAATAAATTATCAGCAAAAGTTTTTTTTTTTTTAAAGTGAACTACTCCTTTAAGAACTGAGAAATATTAAGTACATGTCCTTATTATAGGATTAGGATTAGGGTATAATCAAGGTTTGATTGAGTGTTAGTTGCATGCACAATTTACTGTTATTACTATGGTAAGTACATGTAACGTATGACACTTTAAAACAGTGTTACCAAATAAAATGTAACCTAAAGAACAATTTAATTGTGTTTTAATAATGTTTTGTCATGCTTTGAAAGAAATACACTTATTCCGATGTGTTGACTAACATACTAAAGAGTACTCGATATTACATTTAAAGGTAATATTTTTTTTAAAAATGTACTTAATTGCAGCTTCATTTTAAGATTTAAATACATGACAAGTTTCAATAGAAAGAACATTAAAGTATTGACAAATGCTTGTCAATACAATCAGCAGTACACTTTAACTATATTTACAAAGACGATAGAATATGTGTATTAATAATTAGTCTTTTTAAAATAATGCTTAAGTGTACTTCTTTTCCACAAGGGATAGCTCAAGTATTATATTATTTTGACATGTTATTTTTGAAATATATTTTGATCTCCTCCAGTACCAAATATTTGCAATAGCGCTGGTACGGTAACGTGAGACTGATCGGACATGTTTGACGCATTAATAATCGGTTTTAACACAAAGCACTACAGCATAAACTCAATTCCTTCTTGACTCCATTTAAAGTTGTTTTTATATATAACAGCAAATCAGATGTCAGCTTGTGTTATTTTCTTTGCCCTCTGGTTATCTGCAGGCTGTTACGTCTGAGCGAGCACAGATAGTACAGATATCAGCGCATCTCTATTTTTTAAAGCGACGGCAGCGCTGGATACTGCAAACGTCTGCCGCATCTCAAACCCAAAATGCTGAACGCTTGCAAAATGCCACTTTGTTTTTGTTTTTTCCTAGCCATGTACATCGTGACTTGTTCTTCTGTGCCTGTTAAAAGTCTGCTACTTTATGTATTTGAAGCTTGTTTTAGCAAAGCTCAGATAAATAGCTTGTGTTTTATTTGTTTCGTTCTCGCTTTCTAGGCCACTCAACCAGATGCTCCTCAGGGCCTTTATCAGCTGAATCAGATGCGTTTAGGAAAGAAAAAATCTGCTTACGCGGATTGCTTTAGACTCTTTCAGTCCCGGTAAATAATTCTTATACTTCTTATACGGCCTCAGACTTTGCAGCCACAATATATAAACCACAAGAATAATGAAAAATTGAGAGACATGACCCGAAAGCACACGATTTGACTGATCCTTCCCGTGATGTAGAGGCCATTAAAGCGCGCTAATAAATTACAGAGCACCCTACGGGGGCTTTTGACCAAATCTGCAAGGGAATAATGGTGATTAGGACAGACGAGACGAGATGGATGTGAGGTGGACGAGGAGCAGGTTAGCTTTTGTTTCTCCTCACGAAAGGGATGTAGCCGCCTTCCTTTCTCTGTTATTTTGGGATGACCGCAATCAAAGGACCTTTCACGCAGATTTGAGGAGACTCTAGGGCCGCCCCGCACACTCGGCCTTGGTTTTGATATGCAAGGTCAAATAAGAAGCAGTCTGAAGTGAGAGTGCTTTGTCCCCACAGACTTGCCGTACAATATAGATGTCACATCAAACTCTGTTGAAGCTCTTGGATGTGTGTTTTTTCGTGTGTCCGGGATGAAGGCTGCTGCATGATTTTGATTTGACCTTTGATAATGGCTGCTGACATTTCGGTGACTGTTGGGACTTTTGTATTTTGTTCTGGGTTGTCAGGCCGTTTTGTGGATATTCTTCATGTTTTTATTCTGGAGTTGCTTCGGAGTACTTCATCTGAGATCCTTAAGTGCTTATTATTATTTGTCAGGCCATTTTGTGGATGTTATTCATATTTTTTTATCCTGGAGTTGCTTTAGAGTACTTCATCTGAGATCCTTAAGTGCTTATTATAAATGTAAAAAAAAAAAAGTTTTTAAAAAAAAAATTCATTGGTTTTTGTGATTGCTTCAGAGAAAAAAGGTAAAAGTGTTTTGTATTTTGTACGTATTGTTTTGTTGGTTCAGTTTTATGACATCAAACTTGTAATGGGTTTTTTGTTAAAGGTCAAGTGTTGTCCTTTAAAAGTAAAGCAATTTGACGGTGACTGTCACAGATTGATTCGCGGGAACATTATGTAGTGGATTGCGAGATCGAGATTAACTTTGCGTGTTAGATTCAAATACATCAACCTTCCATATGTCGAATACCTGTAACAACACTTGACCTGATGTTGTGATATTTCTGTATTAATGCATTGTTTAATACTTATCTCTGTGAGATGATGTAATCAAGCTGAATACCGTTTTCATATTGAAAAGAATTGGATTGTATATAGTAAAGCTGTGCATGTTGATTGTTTAATGTGTGTACATTTTCTAAAGCAAATTTAATAATAAAAAAAAACACTTATTGGAGATTTACCTCTATAATGTCACAATACTGAGTCCTTTTGTTCTGTAATATGTTTCACTGCCATTTAAAGCCACACGATTTTCACCGGCATGAATTCAGGATATAGAAATCACTCCGAATCAGTTTCGAGAATCTTTAAAAAGCAAGAATTTTTTACGCAATATTCAACTACATAATTAAAAGCTTGTTTGACTGTTTCGTGACATGTCTTGGCAAAATATGTTCCACTAATTAGAGAAAGATTGGTCTTCTTTTTTTTTTACAAATATATTTTATAAGAACATGTTTTTATATATATAAATGTGTTGTGTCTAGTGACTTATATATATATATATATATATATATATATATATATGAAGAGTTCAGATGCAAAAGCCTCTAAATTCCATTTGAAATATTCTTCTTTAATGATCATTTTTATCAAACTTGTATATTTAAGTTCAGTAATTTCACTTAAATAACAATTCATTGCCATTTAAGTGAAATTACTGAACTTAAATATACAAGTTTGATAAATATCATCATTAAAGAAGAAAATTTCAAATGGCATTTAGAGGCTTTTGCATCTGAACTCTTCATATATATATATATATATATATATGGATTGGATTGGATAAAAAATACAGTAAAAAGTAATATTGTGAAATATTATTACAATTTAAAATAACTGTCTCAAAAACATAAAAAATCGTATTGACCACAAACTTTATACAGTATATGTAGTGTACCACTACAAGTGAGTGTGATTCTCCCATAAAGGTTTACCAAGTTTATCCAGTGCCTAATGTGATCATACTGCCTTCTATAATATATAAAATCAAATCATTACCTTAGTCCAAAAGCTCACATAAAAACACAAGATCGCTGTAACAATATTAGCACATACTGTACTAGTGTCACATTCGCTGGATTTCACCCTAATTTCATCACAAATATCAAAATAGTGCACATGCTTTTAATAATTAGTTCCTTTTATCAGTGAAATAGTTTTGCACAAATATCTGTCACAAATGCTGAATTGGAAGTTGGCCTTGCACCACGGCTGGCTTTGTCCTTTGTCCTATTGTTTCACTATTAAACCAGTTAGAAATAATGCATGAGCTGTTTAGGCCTGTTACGTGACTAATAGATTGGAGTGGAACTGCACTATTCATCTTAGCAGGTCTCTGACAGCCTCTAACCCAGGGGTGTCTCACTCATTTTAGATCAATGGCCGGACTGGATTAAACCATGTTCTTTTTTCTCTGGTGTACCCATGTTGTACGCAGTCTCTGTTGAGGCTTATAAACAATTAAATAAAACTTGCAAGCTATGGTAAAATGACCCAGGCTGCCACGGGACAGTTGTGTTAGCCACCGATCCGGTTTCAGATGCACAGAGAGATGTATAGTACTGAATAAACAGCTGATTTTGATTATAGGGCATGTGAGAGGATAATACACAGGTTTATGTGATGTGATTCATACATTATAATGGTGCTGGATGAAGGGGGATAATTGCGATAGGTTTTAGTTTTTGCTTATTAATTGTGAAAATGTTTAGCGTATGGCTTTGAAATCTTTGATATCAGAAGTTACCAGTGTCAAATAACTTATTTGGGTCTGAGATAGTTACTAAACTTACTACTATTATTCAGTGTTGTAGTACTCGAGACTCGGACTCGTCTCGGACTCGGTCTCGAGACCATATTTTAATGGTCTTGTTCTTGTCATGGACTCGTGTCCATTTGGACTCGGAATTGACTCGTACTCGAACATTTTTGTTTTTAGGACTCGGAATTATTCCCGAGTCCACTCGTGTTCAATTCAAAATATTTTTCATGATTATTAATGTATGTTAATAAAATATTTCTTTAAATTGATTGACACGCCCAGTGATTTGTGATTTTCTAGTGCGCAACTGCGCATGACAAATTGTAATAAAATTACTTTTAACACCACCTACTATGTGGCCTTTTTACCCTAAACTGATCATATTTTAAATTCAGTAAAAAAAAAAAAAAGGATTTCTCTAAGTAAATAAAAGTAAATTAGGTAATCAACCCTCACTTGTCTCGGTCTCGACTCGGACTCGACTGTCTCTGGTCTCGGACTCGACTCTCTATGGACTCGGTCTTGACTCGGACTCGACTCTCTCTGGTCTCGGTGTCGACTCGGACTGGAGTGAGGTGGTCTCGACTACAACACTGCTATTATTATGGCAAATCGGAAGAATACGCCATGGTCAAGTGAGGTGGTGCAGACTTTCCTTTGTTTGGTTGGTATCCAGCGAGAGCTTGATGGGGCAACATGTAACGAAAGGCGTCGCTATGACGACTGGGTACTATTTGTAGCGGTACTGTCTGCAATGGGAAACGTATCGAAAAGCGAGGCGAGTCGAGCTGGTACTGGTGATGGAAAAGCGCCATATATGTACACAAACAGTGATACTAGACAAAGTACCCAAGGAAAATCTAATCATTCGCATATCATTCATCGACCTCAAACTTGTGGCTTGTCATTTGAAACATGCAAGTACAGTAGTAGCCGAACATTAGAAACTTTACATGGCCGCTCGCAGTCAACACTTACTCAGAAAACATTGGAAATTATTCAAATGTTTAGACATTCTCCTTGTTGTTTTTTTCTGACATTACACAAAACACTTTCTATGCAAGGGCACTTACACCAAAGCTAATACTAATACCTAGGGCTGGGTATTGACACATATTTCACAATTCGATTCGATTTTGATTCACAAGCTTGCAATTCGATTCGATTCCGATTCGATTCAATATTGATTATTTTAGATATCAGTTACAATAAATGGCAAATTTTCTCAAGGAAATCAAATCTCTTAACTAATGCTGTAAACTATGGGATTCAAGTTGTAGCCTAATATGAAGGTAATAATTAACTGTTTTGTAGCTATACAAACACTTAAATTACACTTTTATTTATTTTTATAATAAGAAAATTATATGAAATATAAACATTTAAATGATGGCTGTCATAAAAACTTGCCAGATTTATTCAAATATGCATTAAATATTGAAGAACATTAAGATTATAATGCATATGTAATATGGTGTATATATTTAGCAAAATGCTCCTTATTTTTTCTAGCTGACTAACGTGTTTATCCTGAGGTAAATATGACGATACATGACATTGATTACAAGCTGTTCTACTGACGTCTTTCCACGGTTGAAACGCTGATTGAGCGAATCAATGTGAGATGATACGGATTTCGATAGTTGTACTCTATCTTTTAACACACTTTCAGATGCTCATTCATGTTTATTTCGCGCTGTAACTGCTATTATTAAGCCGGAAGAGAGATCAGCGCTGCTGCTTCTCTTGAGCTGCGCCAGAGCGATCTCACGCCACAGCGCCAAAACGCTATTTATGTTTTTGAATTTCTAAAGAAAATGGACGTAATTTGAAAATTCAGACTTTGTTTCATATCAATAGTAACAAAGGACAAAGATTATTACGATTTTTTTTTTTTGGATGCGCACAGCCATCAAATGAAACAGGATGACTAATCGATTCTTGAGATTTAAGAATCGATATCGGTTCGTAAAAATGAGAATCGATTAATATCGAGAACAGCCCTACTAATACCAAAACCAAAACGCTATCAGACGTGAGCAATGGAAAGGGGAAAAAAAATGCAAGATCTCTTGATCAAGATCATGAGAGGCTCCAAAAAAAAAAACTGTCCACCGACCGAGCGGATGTGTATACCATCATTCTGGGAGTAGAGCTGATCTGTGCTTGCATAGGACCACTGCGAGCTCGTTGTGCATTCAGTTATTACTGAGATTTATTGAGCGTTGCAATCATCCCTGTTTTTCCCCTACGTGTTGTTCTTGAGGAGTCTCTTGGTGTCGGAAGCCGTGATGTGCGGAAGGATTTAGTGCAGTCCATTCTTACGTATCTTGGGGTGAACTATATTTTTTTAAGTGTTTTTTCTCCTCTTTTCCTCTTCTGTGCCTTTGCTTTGGCAGTGATTCATGCCGTGCCTTGCAAACTGGTTGCCCCTGGAATTGCTCTCCTGGCTATGTCCTGGCTCCCTCTGTGATGAATGCTGTATGCTCTATGCTCTGTCTATGATAAACTGTCCACAGCGTCCTCATAAATTGCTGTGTGGTCGAGTCCGGAACAGCTGTCACGGGGAAAACAAACAAACAAAAGTCCACCGTCAACCGCAATGAAATGCTTGGCGCGTCAGCCAGAAAACATGCCTCCCGTTTCAGCCAATCTGTTTGCTCCTAATTTGCTTCACCCTGAAATGAACACATTTATGAGCACTGGGAAATATTGAACGGTGCGGGGCCTATTTTATGCTAAATATAAAATGGAATGTTATTACAAAGTACAGTTATTAAAAATGACCTCATTATATATGCATGTGCATTTCCATTTCCATCCAATTAATTCATAAGAAAGGCCTATATGTGGAAAAAGCCTTGAGGGTTTATTGAAGAGTCTCTCTAAATTTAACAGTGACAGCGGCCTCTAGAACCACCTGACATTTAAGTAAATCTTTTGGATCAATATCTCCACCGAGTATTTTACAATCTCTTGGCTCAGGTAGAGGTGATTTAAAGGGAGAAAGCCAGCGGCGCGCAGAACCTTATTAGATCAAATTTGTCAATTAAAAGTGTCTCCTGAGACCTGATCTAAACGACCCGTGGCTTTACAGTTTTTCTCAATTGCTTTGGCTCAGTTATCAAATGTTTTTTTTATTTCCCTAAACATTAAGTTCAGATCTCTGAACAATTCGCTTCTTTTTCACATCAGATTGGAATTTCTTATTGATTTGAGCAAATTGCAAATGCTTTGGCACATGTGTGCAAAGAGTACATACAACTGTCTGCAGTTTGGACAACAAATAATTGCATATGGCTTGTTGATCAAAACTGATGACTCGATTCTCACTTACACTGTCAAACACTTCAGAACTTCTCAGACATTTTTTATTGTGTAAGCCATCACATTCAAAACGATCTATTCAATGATCATAATTAGTATACATGCATGCATATTCTAAAATATATCTGACATTGTTTGTAATGTTTGCTAAATTGGCACATGACTTCTAATTGCATTCGCAATCTAATTGCAAATTACCTCTAATATGAATCAACCATTTAACCATTTAACCAATCAACTTTGGGAGTATATATATAGAATGGAGGACATTCACAACCCTGAACTGCAGCAACATGCTCATGGAAGAGCAATTGGAAGGCGTGTAAGAATACGTGGTGGTGGTGGTGGTAGAGGAAGAAATAATCGAGGAAGAGGTGGAAATAGAAGAGTCAGAGCCTCTGATGAAATCAGAGCCACACTTGTGGATCATGTCATAAATCTGACCATTGCAGGGGATGGGTGCAGCATTCAAGGAGATTTTTTCCACGGTGTGTGGCAATGGTAACATCAGATGTGATGTTGATGAAAATATTTGGCCTGACCAACGTGAGCGACAAGATGTCCACCAAGAATAATTTGTTTCTTTTTTTTTTTTCATGAATGTTATTTGTTGTTTGTGTATTTGTGGTAATACACAAATATGAAATGTAAAGTGAAATCTTGTTACTCTTGTCAGTTACTTTACATGTACAGTAAATACACTTGTATTGTGTATATACACATGAAGTACAAAAATAAACACTGTAAAAATACAAATGTTCATAGATTTTTTTTTCTACATACTATTGACTTTTCTCAACAAATATGAGATTTGTTTACAGTAAACCCTTAATTTTCATGGTTGACTGTTGTGGTGAAAAAACAACTAAACATTTTGACCAGTGTGGCTCACACAATGACAAAAATACTTTAGATTTTGGTGGCCTTGGCCAAATTATTGACAAAATAACTAGGTTTTGAAGCATGAATTAAATGTTTTGGGTGAGTAACTACATTTTGCAGACATGCTATAAAGTTTTGAAGTTCCTGCAAACAGTTGTGACTTTTGCACTCACAGTTTAGAGAATGTTAAGACTGTTTCGAAAAATGTGCCAAAGCAATTGAGAAAAACTGTAATACTGCCGTTGCCATGCATACTTTTCCTTACGCTTATCCGCTTCACTTGGTAACTTCAACATTATCTCTTTTTATATGTGAAACACCCGCAGTTTCCGTGTGTATTCTGTGTAGCATAACGCTGTGTGTTTAAGAGTGTGTGCTGCTGCTCGCAGTGCTAATGTGTAATGGGCCTGAGCGGAAGGATGAAAGGAACAACATAAAAGAGATAGATAGATAGATAGATAGATAGATAGATAGATAGATAGATAGATAGATAGATAGATAGATAGATAGATAGATAGATAGATAGATAGATAGATAGATAGATAGATAGATAGATAGATAGATAGATAGATAGATAGATAGATAGATAGATAGATACTCCCAGTTTCAGATGATATCAAGTTTTTAAAAAAGCACATTTGTCACAATTACAGCAGAAATAATGAAAATATCTTATAAATAGCATATCCAGATTTGTTATTTGGGTCAATGACATGAACAAACAATGAACAGCTGTATTTTATCAAATTAAATTTTCACATATTTTAAGAGTCTTATTAAACTTCACACACAGTGATGAGGGATTCATGGGTCCTCTCTATGCAGCAACATAGTGTCGGCCCAGATCCGGCCCACATCTGGGCCGTGTGGAATCCACCTGTACCAGATGTGGACCGGATTTGGCCAGACACTACACTCTAAACAATGCTGGGTTGTTTTAACCCAAATTTGGGTCAAATGTGGGTCAAACAAACCCAAAAGTTGGGTTAAAATGTAATTAAAACTGTTAACCCGACTTCAACTTTCACTTTCAAGAACTGTACATTTTTTTATTGAATTTTTAACCCAGCATTTGGTTTTGTCCATATTTGACCCAAATTTGGGTTGAAACAAACCAGAATTTTTTAGAGTTTATGTAGCTGTCAGGGATATAATTTCGAAAATAATTTACAAAATAAAATTCAGAAATTAAAACATCATAGAAGTGATGTATTGTAGTCCTATGTACAGTACGTGTATGCAAGTATGTGTCTTGTATGTATAAGTTAAATGTGTATGTATTTTAAAGGAGAGAACGATGATAGATCACATTCACAATTTCTTTTTCTTTTTTTTTTCTTTTTTTTTTTATAATATGCACTTTCATGCACAAAGAGACCAGAATGTGTATTAAAAAAAAAATAGGCAGGGTCCGTTTTGATTTCATGTTGACTAAGATAGCAAAGCAGCCCTGGAGTATATTTGGACAAGAATCCAGTAAGACTCATGGGACACTTTGTCATTCCTGAAGAAACAGGACAAAAATACAGTCCCTCCCCCAGGAGAATAGTACAAGAATAAAGAAACCCCATGAGAGCATTATTAGACACGACTTTTAAAGTTAACATGCGGGCTCTGCCAGAAAATAAATAACTGGTAAGAAAAAAAAGGTTAGTTTATTGTTATATTATCACATTATACATGTGTTGTGTGGGTTTCCCAAATGAGCGTTATCACCAGATCCTCAAAAGTAATCTGCCTTTAGGGAATTTAAATATCATTACTATGGCAACACATCCACATGAGCACAATCCCAGAAAGTTTGGATTGAAATCTACTAGTTCCTCAAACTATGCTCTCTTGCATTCAAACGTGAAAGTCTGGCTGTTCAGTGTGTGGGATGCTGGAAAGAAAAAAGTCCAAAAACACAAGATGGCAAGACGGAACAGGAAAATCGGATACACATATTCCAGGATAATAAAAGAGCCAATTTACAGTCCAATTCCAAACCCAGCACAGTAATATATTGAGAAGAATTACAGACAAAACTATATTCCTTCTCCCATCAAAGTCCATCAAATCATTTTGTATCTGAAGTATTAAAGATGCTCTTCGGCGACCACTGCATTGTACCCTCAAAACCTCCATGGGAATGAACAGCATGAGTGTCTATCCCTATTTATTTATTTTTATCAAAGCATGAACGATTAGTATCGGATGAGAAGAAACACTGAAGAATTACTCTTTCAACAGTCCTAAAGTCTTAACTCATCTTTGATCCCCCAAATTACAAAAATTTTTTCCTTGAAAAATTATTCATGCGTTAAAATAGCTTGAATGGAACTCTACACCCTTGCCTCATTTAGTATACGCAGTTCTATGAATATTCAAACGAGCCCCGCCTCCACTCACTCACAGCAGCTCAGAGATCCACTCGTTGACGATCACATGTCTGATTGGTTACAAGGTAGCTTGTGACGTCAGAAACATCAGCGATTTCAAACCTCGTTTTTGGGACTGTCTTTGGCTCACTGCAGATTTAAGGAGAAAAAACTCAGCAATGGTGAGTGCTTATGAATCTACAAATGGTTTGTCTGAAAGCATATAAACAACATTAAAAGCTGGATTTTCAAAACGGGGGGACAGCCAACAAGTCTCAACGAAACAGATCCTCGTCCACCCTCACAGAGCTGTTTCTGTATGCTTTTTCCACTGCCCTTCTAAATGAATGTCATCTTTGTTTTTTTTTACTTTCCTCGCCACCATTTGAGGAGCATTAAACCCTAATTCCAGAGGAGCAAAAGGAAGAAAAGCATCGGCTAGGTGAATCTGAGATTGAGGAGGTCATTGTGTTGTTCGGTTGGTGGTGACTTTTAGCAAGCAAGAGGCTCCATAATTTCATTTGCTTGGGCTGTGATTCTTTAATATTGGCGTGTTGTCTAACATCCATGTCCCCAGCCGCTCTGAAAGAGGATGCTGCTTATTGCTTTTTGGAGACGAATTCAATAACAGGAGATTTGGATCTGAGGGAATAGTGACACCGAAGGACCTTGCAGGTCATGGACTAATGAATGTATCTCCTCTCATCTTGAGGGTTGTAAGTGCCTTAGCACCCTGCTATAACGTGTTATCTGCCTTCACAGTCAATGCTCATGGTTCAAACCTCCACGCCTGACTCAACGGCTTATCTTTAAGCACTACAGTGCATCTAGATATCATGGTGAGTTTTCAATAGTTAGGTTTGAGAACGAACTCTGGGTTTAGCCAAAAACGTTGAAATTTTCGTACAACAGACAATTACTTTCAGTAACCCTCTGCAAATTCAAAGCAACCACTCACACACAATACCAACTGAATAGCAACTCTCTGGCAACCACTCAGAATAACAACTAAATAATACCTCCTTATCAACCACCCACAACAACCTAGCAACTGCATTGTGATGTCCTAATAACCAGAGTGACGTCCTATAAACCATACATAGGGTGTTGTGTGTGTTCTAGCATCCACCCACAACACCCTAGCCACTACATAGCAACACCCTGGCAACAACCAACAATGACAACTCCATAATAGCTTCCTATCAACCACCCACAACAATGTAATGCTCTAGCCGCAGCATAGCAACTTCCTATAAGGCAACTGTACTGTTCAGTTGCTAGGGTGTTGTGTGCCAAGTAATCACTCGGAACATTCTAGCTACTTCTTGTCAAGCACCCACAACACCATAGCAACTACATAGCAATACCCTGGCAACCACTAACCCACTATAGCAACTGCAGAGAAGCTTCTGTACAACCACCCACAACCTAGCAACTGCATTGTGATGTCCTAATAGCCAGAGTAACGTCCTATAAACCATACATAGGGTGTTGTGTGTGGTCTAGCATCCACCCACAACACCCTAGCCACTACATAGCAACACCCTGGCAACAACCAACAATGACAACTCCATAATAGCTTCCTATCAACCACCCACAACAGTGTAAAGGGGGTCGCACACCGGGCGCGCAGTGCAGCGCCGCGCCGCGCCACGTCTAGAACAATTCACAGGTATCGCACACCGGACGCGCACATTCTATTCGCACGAGCTCAGTTTTGAATCAACTCCTGGTAGAAGTCAAGAGCTGCAAGATGGGTGAGTTTAAACTGGATGTATTATATATATATATACTGTATATATATATATATATATATATATATATATATATTTTTTATGTTAAGTGAATAAAATAGCTGATGTTTGAACGTTATTAACCAAGTAAAAGTGTCTATCACCTTGTTAGGTCTGTTATTTTGTTGTAACGTTATCCGTTGTCTAGGCAACTACTTCATTGATTACTCCCTACTCCTTCATACTACTCCTTCATTGATGAGTTTTTCTTCGTCCATTTCGCTCCACTGCTACGCTACAGAAATTACCTGAAGTGTGTTGTGACCTGGTAAATCGAATAGGTGGCTCTACACGACCCTGAATGTAACCACGTGAGTTACATCACCTATGCATTAATATTTCGCACTGATGGGTTTAGACTGGTACTTAATAATAATAATAACCCAGTTAGTGTATGGTTAATGTGATAGAGTAGCCTATTGAAAAATGGATTTAAAAAGGCTATGTTTGTTTTACATTTTTTTCCCAATATGACTATTCAAGCTGTTAGGAATTAGGAAAATTGGAAATGTTAAATAGGCTTAAATGTATATTGCAGCAGGGTGAAGTCAGTATGTACATTAACGACGATTTGAGACAAATAAATGCAATTTTAATATAAAACTATGCAAATGGCGCTCTGTGGCGCGGCGGGGTTTTGAACACGGTCCTGAGCCGTAGCTGGGCAGCGCGGACAGACGCCGAATGGCGCCGCCGGTGTGTGTACACACATAGAGAATAATGTGTTCGAATTTTGAAGACCAGTGTGCGACCCCCTTAATGCTCTAGCCGCAGCATAGCAACTTCGTATAAGGCAACTGTACTGTTCAGTTGCTAGGGTGTTGTGTGCCAAGTAATCACTCGGAACATTCTAGCTACTTCTTATCAACCACCCACAACACCATAACAACTACATAGCAATACCCTGGCAACCACTAACCCACTATAGCAACTGCAGAGAAGCTTCTGTACAACCACCCACAACCTAGCAACTGCATTGTGATGTCCTAATAACCAGAGTAACGTCCTATAAACCATACATAGGGTGTTGTGTGTGGTCTAGCATCCACCCACAACACCCTAGCCACTACATAGCAACACCCTGGCCACAACCCACATTGGCAAATGCATAATAGCTTCCTATCAACCACCCACAACACTGTAATGCTCTAGCAACTTCCTATAAGGCAACTGTACTGTTCAGTTGCTAGGGTGTTGTGTGCCAAGTAATCACTCGGAACATTATAGCTACTTCTTATCAACCACCCACAACACCATAACGACTACATAGCAATACCCTGGCAACCACTAACCAACTATAGCAACTGCAGAGAAGCTTCTTTACAACAACCCACAACAACCAAGCAAATGCCCTAATAACCATTCACAACACCCTAACAACAGCATAGCAACTTCCTATAAACCATATGTAAGGTGTTGGTGTGGTCTAGCATCCACCCACTACACCCTAGCAACTGCATAGCAAAACCCGGGCAACAACCCACAATGACAACTGCATAACAGCTTCCTATCAACAACCTACAGGACTCTAGCAACTGTAGCAGCAGCATAGCAACATCCAATGCAGTTGCTAGGGTGTTGTGGGTTTACTTATTATTATTTTTTAGTCGTCACATGTGGTTGCTGCAGGGATAAAAGAGTAGGATCTATATTTGCTGCAGTATTTTATGTGACGAACTCAACAAAAAAAGGAAAGGTAATTAAAAAAAATATTTTATTGTTAAGATATCAAACTATCAGAGCTTGTGTGTGATTGATCTGCACTAGTTTATATGCCTTAACCCCTATACGGACAGGCTATATTTTAGTCCTTTTTTGGTTTTGGGGTGTGTATAACAATATCTGTTAATTTAACAATCTTAACAGTAAAATATTTTGAGCCAAGAATCCATTTCATTTATGGGAGACCTTAGAGATGAGGAAAAGCATTGTTGGGTTTAGTTTTACCTCCGGTTGGGGTATGTAAAAAATTCTGGGGCATTGTCACTAGCCTATTTGGTTGTTTTGTTCTTGTTGCCTAATTCCTGAGTTGTAAAATAAACATAAAATTGCTGCATTTAGATCCTTTACTCATCTTTATTTTCAACCAAAGTGTGACAGTTACAGCAGTGTTCTATCAGCTGGGACGTGTGGGTTCCATCTGTCTCTGTTTTAAATGGGGAAAAATTAATGTTGTACACAAAAACACAGTTTTAACATCAGATGCCTGTCAAAGAATGTTTATATATATACAGTATATATATATATATATATATATATATATATATATATATATATATATTTCATGGTACCAAGGCCAAAAACACACGATTTGACGATCTGGAGAAAAAGACAATATAGGAACGATGTGCTGTTTTGTTTCTTCAGGAGCACAGCCAAGCATTTAATAGCAGCCAGTTCCATTAAATTTATACACGAGAGGTATTTTGAATTAATTGCCTCTAATTTTGTGATGGTGTAATACATTTTACATATTACACTTTATAAAACCAGCAAAACTGTGACCAAGAATTCACACCAGAGCAAATGTGACAAATAGCACCACGGATTTTGACGATGCCTGAAGCATACATTAATCCCATTCTATATTCCTGTTTTAGTCTTATTTGACTTCTAAAATATCTAGTTATTAAATTCAAATTTGTGAGCATGTTAAATATGACAACTGAAATGTGTAATTGTTACACATAATTTGGAACTGTGGTCACAGAATATTAAAAACTATTCATTATCAATTCGTTCATCATCACATTAAATGTGTTGAGATGAGACCACTGCTGAATGCTTTATTTTTCCATATTAATACACTTTCTTCATCATGCATTATTTTATTATCACCATAACAACTTCACTGAAACGCTGAAATGTTTCATCAGCACCCATTTCAAAATCATTTTACATCAGAAAATGTCTCCGTTGAAATTATTTTATTTCCAGATTTAAATAGATTTCATATTTTCAATCTGGCAAGGATATTTGATACAATATACACTTCATTTGATTTAGATCCTTAAGCATGCTTAATTTGGCCTAATTACAGAAGCGTGCTTATTATTCAATTCGTTTTTCAGTTCTAGATTAATCTTAGCTTATTTTGACATCTGATTTTAAGTACTTAGATCTGATGAGTTTTATAGTGCATGCTGGCTCTCACATAGTACAAGATGAATATAATATAAACTGTTGCACTCTCCAAATATGCTCAGACTATGCCAAAAAATAAAGCAGCGAGAGGGCTGGCACGTGTTCAGAGCCAACACAATCGGCCAGTAATGCACTAATGACTCTCGCTGCAAAAACAGACGAATGTGGATAGGGAGGGGAGGAGGGGACAAGAGATTTCTCCATATCTTTCATCAGGTGCCTCACATGACTGTAGTTCCAGCTAATTCTGCGCTGTGGAAGCAGGGGGGGGGGTCGATGCAATCAATGCATGATGCCCCGATGCAATCAGAAACAAGCAGGGCCTGTGCTCCATGCTCTTTAAGCACCAGGGAGCTCTTTATGATTACACTGTCTGACAGCTGCCGTGACAACTCACTGCATTTTAGCCAGAAGCATCTTAAGCATGTCCGTACGGTCCACCGTACCATGCATGAGTTCTCTGCTGCCAATGATTGGAATACACTTCAAAAATCTTTGAAACTTGAATCCACTGTCCCATTAATCACTTTTAAATCATTGTTAGCAAATTTACTGTCGGACCATTGTACATGCTAACCTGATCTGTGCACTTGATCTACGGATCTGTATTAATCTTCTATGTTAATTGAGTACTACTTTGTCTTGTAATTTTATGTGTAACTTATGTTTTTGTACCTCGACGCTTTTTTTGGCCAGGTCGCCATTGTAAAGAGAGAATGTGTTCTCAATGTGCTCACCTGGTTAAATAAAGGTTTTATTATTATTATTATGAGCCCCACGCAGTACCACCCAGTGTTGTAGTCGAGACCACCTCACTCGAGTCCGAGTCGACACCGAGACCAGAGAGAGTCGAGTCCGAGTCAAGACCGAGTCCATAGAGAGTCGAGTCCGAGACCAGAGACGGTCGAGTCCGAGTCGAGACCGAGACCAGTGAGGGTTGATTACCTAATTTACTTTTATTTACTTAGAGAAATCCTTTTTTTTTTTTTTTTACTGAATTTACTTAGTTTAAAAAATATGATCAGTTCAGGGTAAAAAGGCCACATAGTGGGTGGTGTTAAAAGTAATTTTATTACAATTTGTCATGCGCAGTTGCGCACTAGAAAATCACCAATCACTGGGCGTGTCAATCAATTTAAAGAAATATTTTATTAACATACATTAATAATCATGAAAAATATTTTTAATTGAACTCGAGTGGACTCGGGAATAATTCCGAGTCCTAAAAAAAAAATGTTCGAGTACGAGTCAATTCCGAGTCCAAATGGACACGAGTCCATGACAAGACCAAGACCATTAAAATATGGTCTCGAGTCCGAGACGAGTCCGAGTCTCGAGTACTACAACACTGGTACCACCAGAGAGCGTTCAACCTTTATAGGCTTTCTGATGTTCTGAAATACTAGACTGATTCTTATATCACGCCAAATGTCTTTGATATTCAATCAATCATGATATACATTTCTTTTAGCCATCTGAATGTTTGGGGTCTTGAAAAAAAATTAAACTCTTCACAATAAGGTTCACTAAGAAACTGACATTGAAAATACTTTTAAAGCATTTATTCATCTTAGTAAAATTGCTATATATTTTTATTAGAGTATTATGCTGTAAGCTTAGAAACATGCTCTATTAATCAGTATTCTAGACTTTAAATGAGAAGAAGAAGAAGAAAATCTATCTAAAAATATGTGAGTGGTACATTCATTTTCTTCATAGGGAAATGATAACTTTGATCAAATGGGTTTTTTAGTCATTTCATTTAGTCTCACTGACCAATCAGAGCAGAGTAGACCAACAGACTGGATATCTGAGGAACATGTTTTATATACTCAAAGTCGCTTTACATTGTATATTACAATACATTTACAATCACATAAAGACACATATAGTCTCATTATCCAAAATACATGTCTTGAATGTAGCCACAGATGAGATATTACAAGGTGTAATGGGTAATGAATTCCATAATTTAGAAGCATTACCACTAAATGACCTTTTCCCTACAGTACACAACCAGAAACGAGGGATAATAAACCTGATCTAAGGGACAGCTGACAGAGCGGTAAGAGTAAAGTAGATCAGACAGATATGGAGGTGCAAGACCATTTAATGCCTTAAACGTTAAAAGTAATACCTTAAAGTGAACCATGGGTAGCCAGTGAAGGTCATGAAGCAGAGGAGTAGTGTGAGCTGAACACACTGTAATCTTGCAGTACGTTGTTGGGCAGACCAAGCAATCGAGCATTGCAATAATCCACGCATGATGTGATTAGCACATGAATTAAGGTTTCCGCATCAGCTAAAGTGAGAGAAGATCGAAGACGATCGAAGTTACGAAGATGGAAAAAAGGGTTTTTAACAAGGGAAGAAATATCAGAGCCAAAAGATATATAGTGTACTGTTTTAACCCAATTTTGGGTCAACTATGGACAAGCTCAAACATTGGGTTAAAAATGTAACCCAATGGCTGGGTTTGTCCATATTTGACCCAAAATTGAGTTAAAACAACCCAGCATTTTTTTGAATGTGTTGAGTCGATTTTTGAGACACCAAGGTTAAAGGGTTAGTTCACCCAAAAATGAAAATTAAGTCATTAATTACTCACCCCCATGCTGTACCAACCCCGTAAGACCTTCGTTCGTCTTCGGAACACAAATGAAGATATTTTTGATTAAATTTGAGAGCTGTATAACTACCACATTGGCTCCTAAGGGACTGCCTCTTGACGGCCCAGAAAGTCAATGAAGAAAATGTTTAAATATTCCAAGTGACTACCGTGGCTCAACTATATGTTTATCAAGCGACGCGAATACTTTTTGTGCGAAAAAACAAACAAAAATAACGAGTTTATTCGACTATTTTTTTCTTCCTTGTAGGCCAGAACGAGACTTCCTTATAGATTTCCACGACGCATGCGCGAGATTTGCGATCTGCTTACACCAGCTTACACCACTTCAGATCGCAATTCTCGCGCATGCGTCGTGGAAATCTATAAGGAAGTCTCGTTCTGGCCTACAAGGAAGAAAAAAATAGTCGAATAAACTCGTTATTTTTGTTTGTTTTTTCGCACAAAAAGTATTCGCGTCGCTTGATAAACATATAGTTGAGCCACGGTAGTCACTTGTGATTTTTAAACATTTTCTTCATTGACTTTTTGGGCCGTCAAGAGGCAGTCCCTTAGGAGCCAATGTGGTAGTTATACAGCTCTCAAATTTAATCAAAAATATCTTCATTTGTGTTCCGAAGACGAACGAAGGTCTTACGGGGTTGGTACAGCATGGGGGTGAGTAATTAATGACTTAATTTTCATTTTTGGGTGAACTAACCCTTTAAGAATAGATGACGAAGGCTTAATATGAACTCCATTAATATCAAAGGACAGGTCCATCCTTTTGACTGAGGTAACACAGTCTCATCCCAAAACGTCATATAACTGACGTTTTGGGACGTATTTTGACCATACGTCAATATCAGCCTTTTTAGGGCCCCCTTAAACGTCGGTAGATGGCGATCCCGGGCCGTCATACAACTGACGCTTTACCTTTAACGTCAGTTAGGTGACGGGTTAGGTTTAGGGTTAGGTTTAGGTCTGGGGTAGAGTTAGGATCCCATAACCTCATCTACCGACGTTTAAGGGGGCCCTAAAAAGGCGAATATTGACGTATGGTCAAAAGACGTCCCAAAACGTCAGTTATATGACGTCTTGGGGTGAGACCGGGTTGACTGGGGCAACAGAGCCAATCACTAGTAATATCTCAGTTTTTTTTTATTATTTAATTTGAGGAAATTCAGGGACATCCAATGCTTGATGTCTATTACATGTATGTGTATTATATCACCATATGGATCTAGATGATGAACAATAGTGGGCCAAGCACTGAACCTTGAGGAACACCCTGTGTAAGCGAAACAGTGGCAGTATGCTGATATAGTACTTTCTGTCGCTGATGTAAGAAATGAACCAGGAAAGAGCAGCATGGTAGACTGTGCAAATGCAACGCTTAGATCGAAAAGCATCAAGATGTTTATTAACCCTAAATCCACTGACAAAAGAATGTCATTAACCACCAAAGAAGAGCAGTTGCAGTGCTGTGAGATGGGTGAAATCCTGACTGAAAAGGTTTGCAAAGAACATTAACATCTAAATACGATTGCAATTGCGAAGCCACAGCCCTTTCAAGGATTTTGGTTAAGAATTAAATTAGATATTGTCCTGTAATTGTCTATGTTTAGATCGTCAAGGCCTGTTTTTTTAAGAATGGGGGTCACCGCTGCCATTTTTAATTCTGCTGGGTCAATGGCGGAAACAAAACTACAGTTTATCATATGTGTTATGAACAGTGCAACCTAAGAGAAAACAGTAGGTGTGGGATCAAGCCAGCCGGATTTGGAATTAAACATCACAATTAGATCACTTATGGCAGCAGGAGTAGTCAGAGTAAAAGCAGAGAGAGAGTTTGTTGAGTGAGCTGAATCAGATAGCATCAAATGAATATTTGAGCCACTTGTATGAGGGTGTCTTTGGTGATGGATTTAGTGATTGACTTCAAATTGTCTGAAAAGAATTGGGAATAGCTGTTCACGAGCACCCCAGAGCCTGAGATAACATGTTGTGGTGGAGCATCTGACCAATCAGAGCAGAGTAGACTTTCTGAAAAGAGGGGTTTGGAGAGGGTGATTCCTTGATAGAGCTGTTTCAGACTCTTTGAGTAAAGAGTCCTTGGATGAATGTACACCTATTGTAGGAGACCTGCAAAACAAAACTTGGAACCTTTAAAATAGCATAATAGGTGCACTTCAAACCCCCTTAAGGGAAAAATACTTCTAGAAACAGCTGAGTTGAAAAAGTGGGAAATCTGGGCTCAGCTGTTCTGATTGGTTGCTATGGTGTTGCTAAATGGTTACAAGGGCATCGCAATTGTTATGCTTCGAAGACCATGGTTAGCTAACATGCTAATCCCAGACTCAATTCCTGACTGAACTGAAATCAATTCCTCTCCTTAACCGGTCACATGATTTGAGGTAATATTTAAGTTCGTGAAACAAACAGTGTGGGAAGTTTAATTCTGAAGAGCATTTGAGCAAATAGAGATGTCTGCCTTAGCAAGAAACACTAATTATCCTACACGATAACACTGCCTTAGCATGCACCAATTATTTTTATTTGGCATCACGGCAAACAGCACTGATAATTCAACAATGTATCAGCATTGTAGTCAGACAGGGATGTTCTCCCCTTATCAAGGCCAGTGTTCCATCATGATGCCAGTTAATGCATTTTCATTTGAAAGCAAACTACATTCCTGCCAGGCTGGAAGATAAGGAAATGAATTAGTCAGGGTTTGGGGCACGTCATTAACGGAGGTCCTAGAACATATTAACCTGAAACATATCTGAGCTGAGTGACCAGGGTGTGAGAAAAGGCACGGGAATCCATATCTGCCTCCGTCTGAAGTTAACAGTGCACAGACCCTCAGGGTCTCTGCTTGTAATGAAGAGCCACTCTTTATCTTCCAAATCAATGCGGAGACATATTAAAATGTCTGGTGCGTGCACTCTGCCTTGTAACTCATGATTGGAAAAACTCTAAAATGTTCGCCTCAACAGAGCTTTTGTTATATTTAAGATTTTGTCACATTCACGTCACATATTTCTTTTAATGAAGATTATATGATTTGTTTTATATTATTCGTTTAACTCTAAACACTGTAAAGATTTAAATAAAACAAAGATTATTAGAGTATGCATTTTAGAAGTACTTTCTACTTCAAAATGTAATGTCCAATTTATTTTGTACGTTTCTTTGTAATTATTTGTGAAATTTGAGCAGAGTAAACCAATCACAACAGACTGGGCATCAGACCAATCAGAGCAGAGTAGACCAATCACAACAGACTGGGCATCTGACCAATCAGAGCAGAGTAGATCAATCAAAATATACTAGGTCTTCTGACCAATCAGAGCAGAGTTGACCAATCACAAAAGACTGGGCATCTGACCAATCAGAGCAGAGTAGACCAACAACAGACTGGGCATCTGACCAATCAGAGTAGAGTAGACCAACCACAACAAACTGTGCCATCTGACCAATCAGAGCAAAGTAGACCAATTAAAACATACTGGGTCTTCTAACCAATCAGAGCAGAGTAGACCAATCACAACAGACTGGGCATCTGACCAATCAGAGCAGAGTAGACCAACAACAGACTGGGTATCTGACCAATTAGAGCAGAGTAGACCAACAACAGACTGGGTATCTGACCAATTAGAGCAGAGTAGACCAATCACAACAGACTGGGTATCAGACCAATCAGAGCAGAGTAGAGCAATCACAAAAGATTGGGCAACTGACCAATCAGAGCAAAGTAGACTAATCACAACAGACTGGGCATCAGATCAATCAGAGCAGAGTAAACCAATCACAACAGAGAGGTCCATCTGATCAATTAGAGCAGAGTAGACCAATCACAACAGACAGGGCCATCTGACCAATCAGAGCAAAGTAGACCAATCACAACAGACTGGGCATCAGATCAATCAGAGCAGAGTAAACCAATCACAACAGAGAGGTCCATCTGACCAATCAAAACAAAGTAGACCAATCACAACAGACTGGGCCATCTGACCAATCACAGCAGAGTAGACCAATCACAACAGACTGGGCCATCTGACCAATCAGAACAAAGTAGACGATTCAAAACAGACTGGGCCATCTGACCAATCAAAACAAAGTAGACCAATCACAAAAGACTGGGCCATCTGACCAATCAGAACATAGTAGACTAGCACCCCCGACAAAAAGTTGCAAAACATTTTTAAACGTAACGGTGGTGCGATGAACACACTGTTCTGATGACGCAAGAGTTGCAACTATGGCAACTGAGAAGGCCATTCTTTTTGTTTTTTGTGAAGAATTTTCGGAGCCTGATAAAATCCGTATAAATACGTGTTTAATATTGCAAAATACACTCAATGTTACACTCATGCCCTTGTCGTCCAGAACAAAAGAGAACATCCCTTGTGGAAACTGACTTGTGGAAACTGTGGTTCCTAATTATTGTGATCCAACATTTGCCTCACATTTCAGAATGAAAAGACAAACATTTCAGGTGAAGGATAATCCCCTTCTCACCTCCGAGACTGTGTTATGATCTATATGACCTTATTTGTATTGTGAGTATTAGACTTATCGTTATTGCTGATCACTGTTGAAACGCTATATTCTTCTTACTATAAAACTCTTATGACAAACATGTCTTCTAAAATCTTCAATCGCTGCGTATGCCGAGCTTCAGCGGACACATTAGTAAACAACTTTACTTGGACCCATTGTGCGAGCTGTCTCTTTAATACCTCGCGGTTTATAGACATGTTTCCCGTTCATAGACCAATCACAGCAGACTGGGCCATCGGACCAATCAATCAGAGAGTAGATTTTCAGAAAGACTCGGTTTTGAGAGGGTGAATCCTTGATTGAGCCGTTTCAGATTATTTGATTAAAGAGTTGATGCTGCAATGTATAAATAGCAAAAAAGTCCTTGACTAGCAACACCCTAGCAACCAATCAGAACAGATGAGCAACTGAGTTGGTTCCAGAAGTATTTTTTCCCACAGTGATTTTAAAGTAATTTTGTAATTCCTAAATTTACTACCAATTTCTGAGTGAAAATATTGTAGTTTCAATGCCATTTATTTTTCAGTGTACATTTTTCCCCCAGCTAATTTAGAATTTTTAGCCTGATTTTATAACATGAAATACAGTAAATGCCAGTAATTTCCCATGAGCAATAAATCAAAGCTAAAAAGCATGATTGATGTTTTGTGTCATCAGACAACATATTACTCTACCACCATGAAATGTATCTCACAACCCGCTAAACATTCTTATTCAGATAAGCACTTCACTGCCAAGATTCTGTTGCAGAATAAAACACAATTTGATATATAAATTCATGACTTGCCCTTTGCTGAAGATAATAATCATACTTGAGAAATGACCAGCATTCTAACACCAACCAGATACTAACATATTATGTCTCAATGGAGGTTTAGCTATTGCCGAGACTAGAATTAATCTTTGAATCATAATATGAAGAGTTCAGATGCAAAAGCCTCTAAATGCCATTTGAAATTTTCTTCTTTAATGATGATTTTTATCAAACTTGTATATTTAAGTTCAGTAATTTCACTTAAATAACAATTAATAGGTAATTATCATTGCCATTTTAGTGAAATTAGTAAACTTAAATATACAAGTTTGATAAAAATCATCATTAAAGAAGAAAATTTCAAATGGCATTTAGAGGCTTTTGCATCTGAACTCTTCATATACAGTCTCAATGCAAAGCTGATCCTGTAATTCAGAATAATAATATACTTTGTTGTGTGTGTGTCTGTGTGTCAGTAAATTCACAGACACATCCTGAAATGTTTTCAGATTAAACTGAGGGCGACCTCAAGGTCCATGCTAAATTACTATTGATTGTCGCTTTCTGTTCCCTTTTAGTCTGTTGATGCAAAACTATAACAGATGTTTGAATTGGTAGAGAAATAAATGTAAAAAATAAATAGGCTACATTTTAGCATCCAGGTTATTTTTAGTATATTCCACCAATCTCTCGCTCTCGCTCGCTCTCTCACTATGAGGTGTGAATTCCTGGCAGCATGATGTGCCTGGTGGATTAAATCTGAGCCGAGCATCTTGTTCCACAAGCCTGTCGCTTATCACCTTTCCGTATACCACATTTCAAGCCTTTGTTCCAGATTTTTAGCTGCGGCGGTTCATTTGTACAATCAGAGATGACAACAACTTCAGAGAAAACAGTTGGACACAGAGAAGGAAGAGGCTTGGAAATTTCTTTGTTGCATGTAACTCATGGCAGGATCGCTATTCAAACCTCACAGACTGTAAGCGCTCATGTAAATCTGGAAAGGTAGGCCTGATCATCTCTATTTCCACATTAGCGCCAGTATTGGGCTTGTAGAACTTTGTCCACTTTGCAGCCAAAAACTGCCAACTTTGTTTCCAACAAATGTTCAACTCTAGTTCACAGGATTACATACACAAAAGAGAGATTTGTGCACATTGAAATATTTTTTAAAGGTTTTACAAGGCTGTTTACATCAGGTACCTACATAGCCTGAACCAACAACAAACAATGCTTAAAGCGATAGTTCACTTTGAAATTAATTTTTGGTATGTTTTAGCTTACCTTAAGGGCATCCAAGATGTAGGTGTCTTTGTTTCCGCAGTAATTTCAATTTTGACATTTTTCAGTCAAACCGTTCTTGTCTGTCAGTCATATAATGAAGGTCTATGGTCACCACCTCAAAGAGCATGCACAGAGAAGTCCAAATTAAACATGATTTAATGACTCGTAAATGTAAGTACACATTGATGGCCTAAGACACGAAACGAGCGGTTTGTGTGAGAAAACGAACAGTATTTATATCGTTTTTACCTCTTGTAATCACAGCGACGTCCAAGTGATCTGAAGGAAGTGATATCTGTGAAGTTGTCTGTTGATATATCTAAATCGTCTTCCATTGCAATTTCCTCTATATATCTAAATATGTTTAGATCTTCACAGTGAAGGATAACACTTCTGAAATCTCTGTGTAAACAATGAGTGACGTAAACGATTAAGAGATCACTTCCGGCGCTTTCCGGCGCGCTTGCGCAGACAGAAGCGCCCTCACCCTCAGATCACTTGGACGTGACTGTGGTAACAAGAGGTAAAACGATATAAATACTGTTCGTTTTCTCACACAAACCGCTCGTTTCGTGTCTTAGGCCATCAATGTGTACTTACATTTACGAGTCATTAAATCATGTTTAATTTGGACTTCTCTGTGCATGCTCTTTGAGGTGGTGACCATAGACCTCCGTTACACAACTGACAGACAAGAACGGTTTGACCTAAAAATATTAAAATTGAAACTACTGTGGAAACAAAGACACCTACATCCTGGATGCCCTTGAGGTAAGCTAAAACATATCAAAAATTAATTTCAAAGTGAACTATCCCTTTAAGAATAGATTATAAAATATGGTTATTATGGAATGACATTGACAGAGTTCAACAGCAGTTCTTTTTTATCGCAGTAATGAGAAAAATGGAGTAATGCAGGTAAAAAAAATCAAGGTTATAGGATTTCGAGTATAAATGGAGAGGTGTTTATTGTCTTTGCAGGTGCTAGAGTGATCGTAGACGTGAAGATTGGGAACAGGAATGCTCACACCTCGTCTTCTTGTAAGTATCCAGGTAGTGCCAAACACAGGGAGACACAGGGGAAAGCTGGAGAAAAATGTCAATGCCAAGAGGCATCAGTTAACAAAAGCTGTCATTTTCTGAGCCCCTTTTTCAATTATTTGTAATGAAATGATCTCAAGGTCATTTTTCGTGGATGTGTGAAGTCAGATTTCCCAACGGAATAGCCACCGGTGTAGATCATTATATTAACAAATTGTTATATTAACCAAGTCGGACAACCAGAAAGTGTCCAAGACATTTTGTCTTCATTTTAAACAATATACTGTACAGTATCTGTTGGTTCATATTCTGAAACCTGAAAACTTCTTTTTTTTGTGAAATATTTCAAAAGAAAAGCGTCTTTTTATATATGTATATTTTGATGCAAAGAATTCTTTTAATATCGGAAGGGCGTTAAATGTAGTCACGCAATGCTGATGTTGTCAACATTATAATTTGAGAACAAAGTATCATTTGCACGGTGTGACGTGATATGATAAGCGATTGTTAGATTTAATAAGCGCGATTTACTGCAATGATTTTTTTCATTCTTAGTTGGTGAGAACCAGAACAAAAGTGGATGTTGCTTACTTGTACAGATGACATTTTCCGGTGAAAATTATTATGTTGGTCATACTTCCAAAAAGTAGAATCTGTGATTGTGAATGACAATATCCACCCGGCGTGGCGACTGACAGCCGCACACTCTCCTCAAACATTGGATTCATTCGGGCTGTGCCATGCCGAGGCACAACTCACGTAAAGTTGATAATTTTGCGAATAACTGCAATTACAGATTTCGAACACAGATGGCGACAAAGAGGAAAAACTGCGTACTGCAGCTTTTAAAAAAATGAAAGAAAATGGGCCTTTCTCAATCTGTGTTCTTGTCTGTACTTGTGTTCTTGTGAAACGTCATCTTTTGTGGCCCAAGTGCTGTCCCAATACACAAGTTTGCATTTTGGCAAGAACGGTAAAAAATCCCAGGTGTGTTCTTGATACGCCATTTTACCGAGGATGCATAGTTTGGTAACTTGTGTGAACTTGACAGCAGAAATATGTCAAGTTGCATTCAATTCGGCAGTCGAGGAAGGAGAGGCAGGTCAAACAGTAATTGTTTTTTTTTTTCTATTTCATCACTAAATTCACTTCTGAGAACAATTGATGCGAGAAATCAACTGTGTAGATTTCAAATTTTGGCATTTTTACGAAAACTGATGGCGAATCAAAAAAGTGCTCAAACGTTTTCGGAAGTGAGAATCTCCATAAGCGCCTGCGGGTGTTAAAGTGTCACTTCACCCATTTGCATTAAGCTTTGTATCTTAAGAAACCCAGTCATATTTTTGAATGGTCATGGTTTATTCCCTTATTTTCCCCTGAGATGGGAGAAATAAGGATTTAAGTGTTTTACTTCCTGCCGATCATGACGTAAAAATCGTCATTTTGCGTCATAATAAGCAAAGTCACATTTCATTAAAAAGTGTAGAGACTACAAACATTAGCTCCTCATTATTCAAGGGTGTGGGACCCACTCACGCTACAGGCCTATTACAGATCAGTGGGTGGGACAACCCGGTCTCATCCCAAGACGTCATATAACTGACGTTTTGGCCATACGTCAATATTCGCCTTTTTAGGGCCCCCTTAAACGTCGGTAGATGAGGTTATGGGATCCTAACTCTACCCCAGACCTAAACCTAACCCTAAACCTAACCCGTCACCTAACTGACGTTAAAGGTAAAGCGTCAGTTGTATGACGGCCCGGGATCGCCATCTACCGACGTTTAAGGGGGCCCTAAAAAGGCGGATATTGACGTATGGTCAAAAGATGTCCCAAGACGTCAGTTATATGACTTTTTGCGATGAGACTGTGTTAGGTGGGACTTCACTTGCAGAAACTGGAATCAATATCAGCCATCTTGTTTGGAAGCTAAGTTATCAAGCGCTGTGGGGATAGGAAGTATGATAATGACAGAAGAATCTAAACATGATATTTGAAGAAGAGGATTTTGAAATTCTGCTGCTCGAATCCAATGTTCGTAGCTATCTTTACGATTCGTAGTATAGTGAAGAGCAACTGAGGCTGATGGAGGAACAGGAGGCGGCTGCCTGTCGTGTCGCGGTCGAGGAGCTCTGGCTCGAGCTGAGGCGGACTGCTGTGCATGTGCTCTCGCTGTGAACTATGGACACATAGGGTTCGTCTGCTGCGGAGAGTTTCCACGATGGCAATTTCTCCTGGACGAAATCTCTGAATCAGACGAGCACACGGACGTTTGTGTTGTGATAGTTTCGCCCGACTAAACATCCAGGTATCATGCAGTAATTCACCAAACAGAAATAAATACAAACGAGGTGTAATTCACTAATGAGTTTGCTTACAGGGTTTGTTGTTGTGGGAAGAAGGAGGCGGGAACCGGCGAACATTTAAACATTTTAATAGTAAGATGAACGAATACAAAATAAAAAGTATAAGCCAGCAGCCCCTCATTGACGACTACTGCAATGTTACACACAACAGAAACAAAACAAGATAAAATCAGGCCTGTTTCTCTCTCGATCTGCCGTCGTCGCTCCTCATTTGATGATTTCGCTCCTCCGTGAGAGACCGGTGTCTTTCATTATCACTCACGCCACCGGCCTCGCGCCGTCCTCTCACGTCCCTCACCCTCGATCGTCCTGCTCGCCACAGCCAACTAACTAGAAGTTTAGTGTGAAATGAATTTCAATCTCTGGTGGCAGCTAACGTCAGCCTTGTAGACGGAAGAGTGATGTCTCTGTTTGCGCTGTTCCGGATTAGTGGGTGTGGCTTGCGGAGCTGTGCAATGTGGTGCATTGTGGGAGTTGTTGTCTTACATACAAATGCGCCCTTCAATTATTTTCTCTTTTCTCTGTCAAGAGGGCACCAGATTCAAAAATTCTTTTACATTTCAACTACATATATGATCCACTTTTCAATAAAGATTAAAGTTGAAATGGGTGAAAAGCTCCTTTAAGTTAGCCAGCGAGCGAGCCAACTGGCCAGTTTGCTCACAGACTCGTTTTACCTCACAGTCAAGAGACAATTGCAGCCTGGCTGTTATCGTCAATAATTCTCGTTATGTTTGCGTACTGCAGACGGTGTCTGTGCGGGGGTATTACTGCACAATACCAGCAAGAACACATCGTCTCAAACTGTCAGCAGCGTTCTGTGTGCTCGTCACCTTGTGAGTTCATTCTTCCAAGAACTAGGCCTACTAGCAAGAGCGTTCTCCCCAAGAACACAAGTCTGTTCTTTGCATTCTTGGTTTTGAGAAACACCCGTGTCAAAAAAAATGTGTTTGAATTTATTGATATGTTTGAAAAAGAAAGCAAATGTAATGTTCCAGATTTGACAGGTTTGCATTTTTAAGGCAATGTGCTGCTGTGCAGTAAGTGACATACATTAATAACTGTCTAACAAATTGTTTAATCATGTATAATATTTATTAAACTGCCATATGGGAAAGATAATTTGAAAGCTCCAGCATTCACAAACTAAGCATTTGTTTCCACTTCCCCAAAAGAAGAAAACAAAGGAAACAATTTAAGACCTCCAGCATGTCTTTTGTCTTAATTACTCCTTTCCCACACACAGTATACTGTGGTAAAATGGGTGAACTGTGATGGCTGCTGGTCTTAATGTCCACCAACTGCCTGGAAGATGAAAACAGGGCCTTTAAATCCACCATGGCTCTCCCTCTCACTGAGTCAGCCCGCTTTCAGAGAGGAGAGACCACAAGGGCTGCTGAGGCAGCACAATCACTTTTTATTTGTGTGCGGTGTTCACGCTTTGACACACACCGTCAGATCACATCCCCTCTAATGAGCTCTGGACTGATAACTCCTGTAACACGGCTCTTTTAATTCAGCAGGCACTCACCCTATCATTGGCTTTATAGCTAAAGCATGGTGTCGCAGCCCGCTCAGAAAACTCAAGGTCTGCAAGATGGAGATCAAGATTTAAACAGAAGCATGTCAAACAAGATTTAACTAAAGTTTGGAGGCTTTTATTGCATGAAAAGCTATACAGAGCAAAAATCATGATGTCTGCTTGAAATAACGTTTTGCATTCAGACGAAAAAAAAAAACATCATTGGCATTGATGGTTCCATTAAAAACCTTTAAGATTCCATTAAAAGGTTCTTTTAGTGTAAAAATGTTTTAAGATCATTTTAAGATCAGAAGAAAATTCTTTTTAATTTACGTATTAATTTATAATGTATTATTATTGTGTGATATTTGTGTCAATAATCGTCAAGCACAGGTGACTCCGCATAGTGGGAGGGGCCCCCAAATCAAATTCTGCTTAGGGTCCCCAAAAGGCAGAAAAGACATACATTTCGAGGAAGGAATGTTATAATCGTCATGTTTCCTCAAAGTTAAGAGCAGCTGCACTTATTGTAAGTCGTTGTCATGGAGAAATCCTGGAAAAACTCTGTAACGGCAGAGCGATCGCCGACGACTGATGGCTTATCGGGTTCATGAAGAGTTGTTCCATTTCTTAGGGGAATATTTCAACCTCTTGGCCCTTGTAACTCTGTTTTAAGGGCCAAGGGGTGAATTGGGATTGAGCCTTAAAGGTTCACTTTTAAAAAAAAACTTTTGCTGATAATTTACTCACCCCCATGTCATCCAAGATATCCATGTCTTTCTTTCTTCAGTCGAAAATAAATTAAGGTTTTTGATGAAAACATTCCAGGATTTTTCTCCAAATTATGGACTTGAATGAGAACCAAACGGTTCAAGCTCCAAAAGACAGTTTCAGTGCAAACTTTAAACTGTTCAAAGGGCTTAAAACGATACCAGATGATGAATAAGGGTCTGATCAAGCGAAACGATCGCTCATTTAATAAATAAATAACAAAGTTTAAGTGTTATAAGCTCAAATGCTCGCCTTGCTCTGTACTGCGATGCACGTTCGTGGCTCTCGAACTCGTTCATCAAAATGAACGAATCTTTTTCCGAGTCGTTTGGTTCATTCAACGAACAAAACGAGCGAATTGACTCAGAAAAAGATTTGTTTATCAGCAAAAGTTTTTTTTAAAGTGAACTACTCCTTTAATGTCTTCATGCTAACAAAAAGAAACAGTTGACAGCGCCGTAAAAAAAAGTCCTGCATAACAGCAAGATTTGACGTCACTTCACTTAAAATGTCGATATGAGGAAATGCAGTTCTCTGGGAACCGCCCTGTTGGCTAGTTCCTATAACTGAGTTCCTACAAAGCCCCTATGCTGCAAAAATGGTTTTAAGAGTGCAGATCAATAGCTTTTTCTTACCTCAGTCAGACAGAAGGACCCAGAACACCTTGCCTCAGGTTCACCTCTGAAGGACGGATCATGTTGTCCATTAAGGTGTTCTGCAAGGTGAAGTCTCAAATATTTAGGAGAAATGGGTTAAATGTGGCAACGTGTTCAATTTCCCGCGGCCTACGGTCCAGTCAGGCAGGTGACAGAATGATGTTTTTGCTGATGAGAAAGCTGTTTAATGAGATTCCTTCCACTGCATGCTATAATGGCGATGATCAGTTTTGGACAATAGACGGTGATGAGAAGTAAATAATTGATTATCCTGCAGGCACAGAAGCAGAAATGATGGTTTTATGTGAAGGCCAATAGAAGGACATTGCAATGGGAAAAGCCAGTTAGATCAGCTATATTAATCTAAAAGAAAAAAAACGATAGTCTTAATTGATTTTGACGTTTCTATAGTGTTTCCAAGTGAAGTAAATTTTTTTGGACATAGAGCAATGGGTGCGTTCAGAGTCCATGAATTAATCACTAAAATCTAAGTACATGTTACAAGGTTTCTTCACCTGGAACAATTCAATAAAAGCAATTATTTTCCCATTGTTCTGTAATTTTCAGTGTTGGAGATATGGGAGGAGCGTGTGATTTGCATGTTTTTCACTATCTCTGTGAGAATTAGTTTTACCTGGACCACAGTAAAACAAAAAGTGCACTATACTGTGTGACCTATTGTTTTTATTTCACTTCTTTTGTAGCAATGCTTATAGGCCAGTGTTGAATTTAGACATTGAGTTGAATGTTCTGGCCATTATATTATTATTGCCCTCATTGTTAAATAAAATATGCAGACTTGGGCCAATAACAGAGGCTCCTGTATTATTTCTGTTGAAGGAACCTCCTGCTTCTGCTAAAATAACAATGCAATCTGAGCAGTGGCAGTTTTGTTTTCACGTTCATAAAATAAAAATGAATTCCTGCTGGGATTTTAGCCCACACATAGCATACAACTAATACATACACTCTCAGGGAAAAAAGGTACAAAAGCTGTCACTGTGGCTGTACCTTTTCAATAGGTAAACTTTTGTCCATTTTAGGTGCTAATATGTCCATTTCAGGTGCTAATATGTACATTTTAATATGTACAGTTTAGGTGCTAGTATGTCCATTTCAGGTGCTAATATGTACATTTTAATATGTACAGTTTAGGTGCTAGTATGTACATTTCAGGTGCTAATATGTACATTTTAGGTGCCAATATTTACATTTTAGGTGTTAATATGTACATTTCAGTTGCTAATATGTACATTTCAGTTGCTAATATGTACATTTTAGGTGTGAATATGTACATTTTAAGTGCTAGTATGTACATTTCAGGTGCTAATATGTACATTTCAGGTGCTAATATGTACATTTCAGGTGGTAATATGTACATTTTAGGTGCCAATATTTACATTTTAGGTGTTAATATGTACATTTTAGGCGCCAATATTTACATTTTAGGTGTTAATATGTACATTTCAGGTGTTAGTATGTACATTTCAGGTGCTAAGATGTACATTTTAGGTGCCAATATTTACATTTAGGTGTTAATATGTACATTTCAGGTGCTAATATGTACATTTTAGGTGCTAGTATGTACATTTCAGGTGCTAGTATGTACATTTCAGGTGCTAATATGTACATTTTAGGTGCCAATATTTACATTTTAGGCGTTAATATGTACATTTCAGGTGCTAATATGTACATTTCAGGTGCTAATATGTACATTTCAGGTGCTAATGTGTACATTTTAGGTGCTAATATGTACATTTTAGGCGCTAATATGTACATTTTAGGTGCTAATATGTACCATTAAGGTACCAATATGCAGCCTTTAGGTACAAAAGGTTACCTTTTGAAAGGGTACAGCCCCAGTGACATTTTTGTACCTTTTTTTCTGAGAGTGTTGTCAAAATCTCTACACATAGCCTAAAATGATTAAAACATAGATGGCGTAAATAGAGTCCATCAACACCCCCAAAGCTTCAGTCATCTTCTTGGGTCATCATTTCATTCTGTGACGTTATCCAATTTTGAATCTACATGCTGTTTAATGTTTGATGATCATGTTATCGTGATGGCCCTGTTATTTTAGGCTATACATTTGCATAAGCAATCTTCTATCACTTGTTTCTGCTTCTTCTTCTTCGCATGTGTTTTGATCTGGAGATTCAGTACTCCTTAAGACGAAGTGTCATATGGATGGATAGGTGGAAAACTTAGTCAATGGCGGGGAAAGAGATTTTAAGTTCTAATTTAAGTGGATTTTAAGATTTTAAGTGGACTAGCCTATCAAAAAATTCACATAGCCCTACTCAGAATTAGGAACATATCAGTTTTCTTTATAAAACAGTTTAAACAAAGTATTTAATAGGCTACTCAATCAAAAGAGTACTTAATACTTAAGTATACCTCGATCAAAATATTGAGTACAAGTATAGGCCAAATATACTTCTCTGTCAGTATAAGTCAAGTATACTTGAGTGCAATTTTTAAGTATATTTCTGAGAAAGATTTTCAGTTTAATATAAAAAGTAGACTGAAAATATTCTTTATTATTTTTAATATAAAGGAAGTATAATAATAGCACACTTTAATAAACTTCTTGTTTGTAAGGGTTGTTTCGCTTCCTCCATCCTACCTGAGGGAACGTGCAGTAAAAAGTTACTATTAAGGCCTACGAATTTCCTACATCCGAGGACAAAGGCGAATATAGTACATCCAGATTATATTCATACTACACACACACTATACAGAACATACCTTTTTAGCACGCTAATACGTACTATACTCAAGAGAGTATGCGATTTCTGATGCATCCCAAACCTGTAGCTTTATCACGCCGTCGCACATAGGACACGGTGTAGAATGTGTTAGACATGCGCACAGCAAATAATGTGTGTTATTAACAGGGTTGAAACCACAAAACTAGCTTGACTGAGATGTTTTAGGTCTCTTAGAATGAAAATGAACATACCCATGCTCTCTGTGATTCAATATTGTAAAGAATAATACTTCCAAGACAAGCATTGAATTGTCTTGAAATCTTATCTTACAGAGTCTTTATTATAGGGTTCCTGCGGTGGCGAAGTAAGCTTGACAGTGAGTTAATGACTGGACACAGTGAAGAGAAAATTACACTTCATTTTCACTTATCAACAGAGCTGACTAAATAAAGAAGCATCAATCAGGAACATTTCTCATCATTGTAACCTAGCATTAAAGTGCATGTGTTGAACACTGGCACTCAAACTCTCAAATGTGGGTATAGAGTACACACTGAAAATTAGATTTTATTATTGTAATTTTTTATTGGGAACAAACAGATTTTGAACTAACAGTTATGAAAAACAGCACAAACAGTTCTAAAAAAGGTGCATTAACGACATTTGTCTTATGAGATACAGGTCCTCGTAGAAATTTGTAATCACAACTTGTAAACTCATCCAAATCCATTTACGGTGGAAGCGACAGTCAGGTTATGGGAAATGGGATTAACATTGTAATATTTTTTTTTAAAGCTACACTATGCAGGATTTACGTTTTTGTCAAACTGTGACCCCTAGAGTCGCTGTGGAGTACTTGTACTATCATAAATGGTGGGCAGCGCCCTGTTGAACTGTCGGCAGTCTGTATTGTATGCGCCTCGATGTATACCGTGCCGGGTTATAGAGTGCCGAAGTTACCACGTCACTCGAGACGGGTCGAAATGCCCAACATTCAACCCGAAAATAGTCTTATAACCATTGCAATAACTCCGAAGCTATTCAGTTAAGGTAAAGAAGCTGCATAGTGCTACTTTAAATACATGTTTTTACATCTGTAATTCATTTCTGTAATTACATCTACACTCACCTAAAGGATTATTACGAACACCAGTTCAATTTTTCCATTAATGTAATCATCTAATCAACCAATCACATGGCAGTTGCTTCAATGCATTTAGGGGTATGGTCCTGGTCAAGACAATCTCCTGAACTCCAAACTAAATGTCAGAATGGGAAAGAAAGGTGATTTAAGCAATTTTGAGCGTGGCATGATTGTTGGTGCCAGACGGGCGATTCAACTGAGGTATGCAGCAAAGCGTTTGTGAAGCCACAACACACACAACCTTGAGGCGGATGGGCTACAACATCAGAAGACCCCACCGGGTACCACTCATCTCCACTACAAATAGGAAAAAGAGGCTACAATTTGCAAGAGATCACCAAAATTGGACAGTTGAAGACTGGAAAAATGTTGCCTGGTCTGATGAGTCTCGATTTCTGTTGAGACATTCAGATGGTAGAGTCAGAATCTGGCTGAGAACATGAGAACATGGATCCATCATGCCTTGTTACCACTGTGCAGGCTGGTGGTGGTGGTGTAATGGTGTGGAGGATGTTTTCTTGGCACATTTTAGGCCCCTTAGTGCCAATTGGGCATCGTTTAAATGCCACAGCCTGAGCATTGTTTCTGACCATGTCCATCCTCTGATGGCTACTTCCAGCAGGATAATGCACCATGTCACAAAGCTTGAATCAATTTAAATTGGTTTCTTGAACATGACAATGAGTTCACTGTACTAAAATGACCCCCACAGCACAGTCAATAGAGCTTCTTTGGGATGTGGTGGAACGGGAGCTTCGTGCCCTAGATGTGCATCCCACAAATCTCCATCAACTGCAAGATGCTATCCTATCAATATGGGCCAACATTTCTAAACAATGCTTTCAGCACCTTGTTGAATCAATGCCACGTAGAATTAAGGCAGTTCTGAAGACGAAAGGGGGTTAAACACAGTATTAGTATGGTGTTCCTAATAATCCTTTAGGTGAGTGTATAATGACACTCACACTTAAACGTACCTATACCACTTGATGAAAAAAGCTTTTATTGTAATTAACAACACTTCAGTCAGTTCATGTTCATATTATTACCTCTCTGGTGCTGTTAGTCACTCCTCTCTTTTGCCAACCACTGGAATTGGAAGTTTAATGAAGTACTTATTTGGAGATTAGTTCTTATTAATGATGCTAAATTTGAACCCAGGCTGATTAATCAGCTCAATTACATGAGGTTTATAAGCATGCTATTTTCCACCATAAATTAGGGCGAGCATCAAGCAAACATGATTCAGTCAAGGTAAATGAGCTGCTCTCGCTTTGATCACACATGAGTATCCATGTGGTCTTGTGCATAAAAACGTGCAATGTTAGCTGCATGCGTTAACCGAACTCACTGATAAATCCTATTACCTCCTCAGCAAGTAAAATACCATGAAGTTTTTCAGTTCAAGAGGCCTCATCTTGAAATGGCTCCTCTTTTGGGGGATAGGTTAGCTATGTTTTCCCTGACACTCCAGTCCCACCTCAAATGGATGACAGCGTGACAGTACTTTGCCATCGCCCCAAAAAAAAAAAATCAATACGCTTTTGAAATCTGCTCCAACTTGCGTTACGGTGAAGCTAAAACTTCATGATTTATTGCTCTTCAAGATAGGCATCTGCAGTGAAAATATCATCCTTTGTGGCCTGAAGGTCTAGTTGTGCCCTCAAAGCGAGACACAGCAAAGAGACACGGACGAGATGCTTTATAGTATGTCTGAGCACTAAAAAGAAAAGAAAACGAGACCTTTTCACAATATCATGCACATTTAAATGTTACTTTAGCTACTGTATATTATTGAGCGTATTACCCAGATAGCAAACTGACATTGAATCAACGTGGAAACGACGTCTCTCATGACATTGAAACAACGTTGATTTGCTCATCGAATTAACGTTGAACCAACGTCAGACGCGGCATTCTTCAAAGCTAAATGAAATCGAAAATTGGTTTGCTTTCATAACGTTGAAACAACACGTTGATTTCAAGTTGATTTTCCGTTAGTTTTGAAAGAATGACGCATCTGACGTTGGTTCAACGTTAATTCGATGAGCAAAACAATGTCAGATCAACGTTGTTTCGATGTCATATTTCCACGTTGATTCAATGTCAGTCTGCTATCTGGGTAGTTGCCTAGCAATTGTATTTACAGTCATGTTGTAAATGTGCTAAATCGGTCTACAAAACTAATGTAGTCCTACAAAGCAACTCAAATGATCTTGTCTGAATATTTTTGAAAAAATTTTAGACTTTTGTGAAAAAAAGTCATGGAAATGAAAACTACATTTCTGAGATTAAATCTCACTGAAGCAGAACTTTCACATGCTGGCATTTTAATCATAACTCTAGCGTCTAGACGGACAGTTGGTTGATTAAATAATTATAAGATGTCAGTGTCATGTGTACTAAGAAACATAACTGCATAGATTTCATAATTTCCATATAAACCTGTGGATTATTTTTAGCCTATGTGAGCCAATGACTTGCTGTAGGTTTAAAAAAAAAAAAGGCAAATTGTTGTTGTTTTTGCAGCACGCATGCAGGTAAATAATTATATTTAGCAAAACAGCGCCACCCAAAGTGCGGGATGAGATTTACATCTACCGTTGCCACATCAATAGATGGCGCTGTTGCACGAAGATTCAAGTCTGTTTTAACATCTTGCGCTCTGAATGTAAACTAAAATGATTTCATCAGCATTATCTTAGCGACCTCCACATGTGTTTTGTGAAAGAGAGGAAAATTGGTTATCTTGCTTTAATTCAAGCACCCGGTGTAGCAAATCGTCAGAGTTTGCAGTGTAATCAGGAGCAGAAATTACCCGAGATAAGAGCCATAAGAGAAAAAATACCATCCTCGAGCATTTGAAACTGTTAATTTAAGAAGTGCACTGTGGGCTCTGCAGATTTTTTAGCTTGATTTACTCATTCTAATGGGCCTTTAGGGAACTAATTGATTCTGAGAGCTCTATAAGACCCTAAATCAAGCCCAGGCGCTTCAGATAACCAGAGATGCAGTTAGCAGTTTTTCATCTGCAGAGAAATGGAGAGAGAATCAGAAAATCTCCTTTCACACACAAATTCATATTCTTTTTCTGTCTTTGTCATTTCACACAAAGCATTGGTCATGAGTGAGTGGCTGTGTGGATGTGATGGATATATTGGTTTGGCTGTAATTCAAGGCAGAGGATTTAATGTGTGGCGTGAGTCATCGGGTCACACAATAATTCAGCAGCTGTTTCCTCTTGCAGATGTAGAGGTTGCCAAGCATTAGCCCATGGCAAGAATATCTCCTTGACTCTCTGCTTGCGTCTCTGTCTACATATGTTACATTTGACATTTTAATAATGGCAGTGTACAGAACAACATGTTTGATTGTTTAAGAGAGAGAAAAAAAAAAATGGTTCCAAGAACATTCTGGGAACGTTAGTTTGGGGTTCCCAAAACATGTATTTGTATCGTTTGTTTTCGATTATTTTAAAGTTTTCATTATGGAATAGAACATTTTTCCAGGTTTGCAGAGAGTTCCCCTATTCTCCCGTAACATTCCCAGAACATTCCCTTACATTCACTTCTTTTCATCATTATTTACAGAGATCCCACCTTGCAAAAACTCATTTCCAGGAGATGGCACAATTTCGTTGGATATAAAACAAAAAAAATTGTTGGTTTAACTTAATAAATTAAGTAACCTGGTTGCCTTGAAATTTTAAGTTCGTTTAAATGGAAAAATTGAGTTAATACAATGAAGGAGATTGATTTAATCACCAGAAACTCAAAATATTATGTTATCTGAACAACATAAATTATTTAAGTTGATTTGACAAAAGAAAAAATGTTTTGATTTACAAATCATAAATGTGTATATATATATATTACAGTGGGGAACATTTTTGGAAGGTTCTCTTTTATAAAACAAATAACCTGCAGGGAGCGTTCTTGGTATAGGTTCTCATACCCAAATGATATCTGGCCCAGTTGTGGCCCACATCTCCCACACTCTTCTGGCCCACATACTGCATGGAATGATGGCGAAGACTAAACCTGAGTGTGCCTGGCATTAGCATATCTGGGCCTCATCTGGGCCAACTACGGCACATTTGGCTCAGTTCTGGTATAGTGGTAGAGCCAAAACTCACACTAAAACCGGCTTGATGTGTGTAGCCCAGATACGACCCATTAGACCTTTGCTGCTGCCAGAACTGAGCCATATGTGCCATAGTTGGCCCAGATGAGGTCCGGATGTGTATGCTATCTGGGTAGGTTATGAAATAAATAACATACAGAGAACATTCTCGGGATGTTCTATTTAGGTTATTAAATAAATAGCCTGTGGCGAACAGGGAAAATGGGAAGGTTGTCTTTATGTTGCAAAATAAAGAACCCACAGAGAAAGTCCCTAGAACATTCTCATTTGGTTCCCAAAAAAAGAAAAAAAGATATGGGAACATTAGGGGAACGTTCTGTGTTTGCCGAGTAGGACCCAATATTAGTGGCCCCCATCCACTTTCATATAGAACAGTGCAGCGTGAACTTTATTCAAAACTTCTATTTTCAGAGTAAAGAATCACAGATGGGTTTGGAACTTGAGATAATGATGACAGTATTTAAATTTCGTTTTAGCTTTAAGGCATTAAATCACACCAATGAAGTGACAGTTCACACAATTTAAGTTGTTACATGTTTCCTTTTTTGTCTATCCTGTCATGCAGGCTTCATGCAGACAATGGCTGTTAATTTTCACTATTAGCTGTCAGATGTGCTCTGTTGTTCAGTTGATTTGTCATCTTGCCCTATCCGCTTAATTCAGCGCAAGTGCTGATAACAACATGAGAACATGGAGAAAAAGTCTCTTCACAGCTTTATAACCATATCAAGCAAATATGAAAAATACGGCCATTGTTTTGTTTTTTTAACAGGTAATATCTTTTCATACCAGACCAGAACATAATCACGTAATTGAACATTTTTTGATTGTTCGTCTTTTTGCTTGTGTCTCCAGAGTACACTATTTCTTATCAGCACTTGCGTTGAATGAGCCATGACAGGCACCTTCTTTATGCTGTGAATGTTTGCTTTGCCTTTTTTATGAATGGTTCCAATAGACATCATCATAATAACTAGATCTTTTTCTTTTTTTTTGGACTTCAAAATCGTTAATTTACAAGGTGAACTGTCAAATGGCCTGTCAGAGAATCCCATAAACCTAATAGGTTGAGATAAACGCTGTTTACCCACACATGCCTTTAAACAGTGCCCTTTACCTCCCCTTTAATTAGGTGTTGAAAAAATAACAAGATGTTAATGAATAGCGTTGTTCCTCGTAGCCTATGCCTAACAGAACGTCTTTAATTATTGCGCACTCTTCCATCTTCCTTTTCCTCCAGCAAAAACCGCCAGCTGCCATGTAAGACGCAGAAGATTTACCTCCCAATCTTCAGGAGTTTGATAAGGCAGCCTCTCACAACACTTTTTCTGCCATTTGACCCTGCGCTGGGAAATATATTAACACCGCTGTATCTACACAGGGGGATCAGGCAAGTGCTGATGCTTTAGAAATGCGGCAGGCCTGATAAGAAGCAGAGCTTCCCCACAAGGCCACAAACTTCAATGTCCAGTTGGCTTAAACTGTGTAACTTTACACTATGCGATCTGTCAAGAAAACTGGGTAACACTTTACTTGAAGGGATGTGCATAAGACTGACATGACGTCTTCATCATAACAATGACATGACATATGTCTTGAATATGAAGTAGGGTTTATGCATGTTAATGACAAATGTCATTTAGTGTCATTCACTCAATAATGACATTTTGAATGCAAATGTGACATTGTTTAAGATGTCTTTGTTATGACATCTTGACATAAACCAATACATCATAACCTGTCAGTGTCAACTTTATTTTTCGTGACCTCAACTATAGTGGTACTAATTGAATTTGTCATTAAAATGTTATAATGGCTTCATGACAGCCAATGTCAAAACCAACCACCTGACAGTTTAATGTAATGCTAACCAATAAAGCTATAGGTGGTTCTTAAGTTTGATAATTAATCTGCTATGTTTATGACAGGTTGAGTTGTCTTAGCAATGTCAAATTGTCATGACAAAGACACAGGCAGGTTATGATGTATTTGTTTGTCAAGGTGTCATAACAAAGACATCTCAAGTAATGTCATATTTGCATTGAAAATGTCATAACTGAGCAAATGACACTTAATGACAGTTGTCATAAACATGCATACAACTTCCTTCATATTCATAACATATGTCATGTCATGATTATGAAGATGTCATGTTAGTCTTATGCACACCCCTTCAAGTAAAGTGTTACCAAAAACTGCATAATGTATTATTTTAAATGTTGTTAAATAGCAAAAACATTTATGAAATATAATAGCCAGTATTAATCAACTGAGAAAAAACCCTCGTAGTGCACAAGGCAAAAAACTTTTTGTCTTAATTTTTTTCCTCCATAAATTCTACATATTCAAAGGTCAGTAAAATTTTATTTTTTAAGAAGTTAATACTTTTACTTAGCAAGGACACATTCAATTGATCAAAAGTGACAATAACAACATTTATGATGTTAAAAAACATTTATATTTCAAATAAATGCTGTTCTTTTGTGCTTTTTAACTTTCCATAAATATATTAAGAAGCATAGCTGTTTTCATCATTGATAACAATAAGAAATAAACAAAAAAAATCCACATATTATAATGGTTATATTATATAAGTTAAACAGTTATTTTAAATTGTAATAATATTTCACAATGTTAGGCTGATGACCCCTCCACCTTAACTTTTCTTTTGACCATAGATGACAAACTCTCATTTCAGCACTTTTGATGAATGTCTGTAGCCTATACGCTATTTTTAATTTTGTGAGAACATTTAGTAAGCCGAAACCGTTTTGAGGTGAATTTATCTAACTTGTGTAGGCTATCTGAAAATTTTCAGGTTAATGTATCATAGTTATCCCAAAAATATGAATCAGCTGATCTATTGAACAACACTGTAGGCCTATTTAATCGAGCACCCATGCACGCGCACACGCGCGCACTGCTCTGCTCGTTGAGTGTTTACGGTAGCTCGCGCCTCTAGTCCTGAGTGAAACTCGAAGTTTATTCTCTCATTTCATCAGCGTGGGAACTGGGAAGACAGCTCTTTCCTTCTTTCGGAGTCGTTCCCGTACGTCACGCCAAGATTATGGGCTTTGATTTAGACCGCTTTGAGGGTCCCGTGGACCCGGACTTAATCTGTAAACTGTGTGGGAAAGTTTTAGAGGATCCTCTCAGCACTCCGTGCGGACATGTCTTCTGCGCCGCGTGCGCTCTACGGTGGTTCTCCAAAGTCAGCAGCTGTCCTGCCCTGTGCCAAAAAATCACCACTAAAGAGTTGAACCACGTCCTGCCCCTAAAAAAACTAATTCTCAAACTGGACGTCAAATGCGAGCACCGTGAACGAGGCTGCAACCGGGTAATGAAGCTCCAGCATCTTTCAGAGCACGCGGAGACGTGCGACTTCTCTCCGGTCAGATGCAGGAATGAAGGATGCGACGCGGTGCTCATCCTGAAGGATGTTGCTTCACACATGCGGGAGAGATGCGAGCACAGGGCGGTGGAGGTCTGTCAGGGTGGATGTGGACTGGCGCTGAGCCTCAAGGAGAGGTCGGATGACCACAGCTGTCTCCAAGCACTTAAGACACACAGCTGTCTCCTCCAAACCAAAGCGCTGCGTCTGGAGGAAGAGCTGAAGAGTCAGTCCCTGAGCTTCAGTAAGAGAGAGAGGTCTCTCCTGTCCAAACTCTCCGCACTCCACTGCGAGCTGCACATCACCGCGCTCACATTTCAGAAGAAAATCACCGAGTACAAGAGCAGGATTGACTCGCTGTCAAACAGATGCCTGCTGCCTCTTGAGAAGGTCAGTATCGTCATGTGGTGTGAATGGAGTGAACAACACTGTAAAAAAAGACATCTAAATCTTGAAGAAACGTTTAAATGTGTAAGTCAAATTAAAGTGGAAACATGCTGTGAAGTTTATTACCACTTTTAATTTAATCACGGATCTAAGAATAGGCTACTCTTAAAACATATGAAACTAAATTAAATGGGTGGAAACAAATGATGTGAACATTTTGACAGCGAGGCCAGGGACCCTTCAAAATGACAGAAAATTATGTCAAGGCCTATTAATGTTTTGAGGGAAGCATGAAAAATAGTAGGCCTATTTCTTTTGAAATATAAAATATTATCTAAAGCAAAAAGCCATCTTTGGTTTTACAACATGTATGCTATTATAGTTAAAGGGATTCACTTTGAAATTCATTTTTGATATGTTTTAGCTTACCTATACATAACTATAACTAATGCTTAACTATAATGCAGGTCTATGGTCACCACCTCAAAGAGCATGCACAGAGGTCTAAATCAAAGCCCATAATTTTCCCAGAGGTGCGAGCTACCGTAAATCGTTTTTACCGCTTGTTGTATCCACAAAGCGCCTGCGCCCAGATCACTTGGACATGGCTGTGGTTACAAGAGGTAAAAACGATATAGGCCTAAATACTTTTTAAAAAGCGCTCGTTTTGTGTCTTGGGCCATCAATGTGTACTTACATATACAAGTCGTTAAATCATGTTTAATTTGGACTTCTCTGTGCATGCTCTTTGAGGTGGTGACCATAGACCTCCATTATAAATGGCTGACAGACAAGAACAGTTTGACCTAAAAATATCAAAATTGAAAATACTGCGAAAACAAAGACACCTAGATCTTGGATGCCCTTGAGGTAAGCTAAAACATACCAAAAATTAATTTCAAAGTGAACTATCCCTTTAATGGTTTTCATATAATTTCTGAAAATAAATGTAAACACAGAGGCCTACAGGTATTTCCAAACTATCTGAATGGGATAGAAATTGCAGTTAAAGGGATAGTTCACCCCAAAATGAAAATCATCCCATAATTTACTCAACCTCAAGCCATGTGTATATGACTTTCTTCTTTCAGCCAAACACAGTCAGAGTTATTAAATAATATCCTGGCTCCTCCCAGCTTTGTAATATATTGAATAGAGTTTTTGAATCTCCAAAAAGTGCATCCATCCATCATAAAATAACCCAAACAACTCCAGTGGGTTAGCAAAGGCCTTCTGAAGTGAAGTGATGGGTTTTTATGATGGATGGATGGACTTATTTGAGCTTCAAAATTCAAATTACCATTCACTCCCATTATAAATCTTGGAAGAGACAGAATATGTTTTAATATAACTCTGATTGTGTTTGGCTGAAATAAGAAAGTCATATAGACCTATGGGTGGGGGTGAGTAAATTATGGGATCATTTTCATTTTTGGGTGAACTATTCCTTTAATATATTGTATAATATTAACACCTGCCTCAAGAGCTACAACAAAAACATGAAGATGTGTTTCAGATATTACAGGATGGCAAATTGGGTCCTGTATAACCAAATATTTTTCTAAAGTTAGCATACAAAAATCTACTTTTTACCTTAAAACATACTAATAACCAACCTAATTAAATTGATGGTGCAATAGAAAGCCACATGATGAATCAGTTCATCTTCAGTAGCCTGTCCATAAACCATGACCAATACTCATATATAGACGTTTAGACAGGGTGATACAAAGACTAAAGACCATTAGAATAACACACAACACTAAAATAATCTAATACAAATAACAGAAAATGCCTATGTGCATTATTAGAATAAATAAGAATAAGCTAAATAATTGACATAAAATATAATTACATGTGTTGTATCACATAGAGACATCTGTTTTTTCTTCCTTTTTACGTTTGTTTTTCCTATCAAGATGTACAGTATACAGTAAGATTCTACTGAAGACTACAAAACAACTTCTGGAAGCCTCTGATTTTACATTTCAATTACTCTCCCTTCACTAAAAAGACTTCATGCCACCAAGCCAGCATTGTCGGTTCGTTTTCATGTCAGCTTAGAGCATTCACACTTGAACGATCTAGATCTGAACAAAAGAGACAAAACTCGAACATCTTCATTCTGTATTCAGATGCATAATTATGCTGTCTCTTGTCATATGCAAGCAATCTTGGCAGTGGCATTCTGAGTGGATAGTCTGTGAAACCAAAAAACTTAAGACATAAGTCTAACTGAATTGACAGGAGGCATGTCTTATGGACTTCAGGGACATAATACGTTAACAAAAGAGTCCGTTCTTGTTCTCTCGGCTCGCTGTGGTTGAGTCAGACTCTAATCAAGAGCTCATGATGTTTGTCTCACTCATTGTGACAGATTTCCGCCTGCAGCCGCTGTTTCAGCAGGGGATGTCACTGCTAGGACTGTTTGATAGACAACTCACTTAAGTTCAGATATTTTAAGACTATCTTAAGTCTGTCGTTCTTGAAAAGTCACAGGCCTTTGCCTTGACTTTCACTCAGGCACATATGCTTCATGACAGCTGATCAAACCCAGAGAGACATTTTGATGTCTGTCATAAAACTGTAAATATGGATTTAACTTAACTGTTTTTTTCCTTCTGCTTAAAGGAGTAGTTCACTTTTGCTGATAATTTACTCACCCCCATGTCATCCAAGATGTCCATGCCTTTTTTTCTTCAGTCGAAAAGAAATTAAAGTTTTTGATGAAAACATTCCAGGATTTTCTCCATATAATGGACTTCAATGGGAACCAAACGGTTCAAGGTCCAAATGAGAGTTTCAATGCAGCTTCAAAGGGCTTTAAACGACATCAGACGATGAATAAGGGTCTTATCAAGCGAAATGATCAGTTATTTAAAACATAAATACAAAAGTTTAAGTTTTATAAGCACAAATGCTCAGCTTGCTCTGTTCTGTGATGCGCGTTCGTGACTCTCCTGTTCAAACTCGTTCATCAAAATGAACGAATCTTTTTTCAAGTCATGACTCAAGGGTCCTGGATAAGACCCTCATTCATCGTCTGGTGCCGCTTAAAGCCTTTTGAAGCTGCACTGAAACTCTCATTTGGACCTTGAACCGTTTGGTTCTCATTGAAGTCCATTATATGGAGAAAATCCTGGAATGTTTTCATCAAAACCCTTAATTTCTTTTCGACTGAAGAAAGAATGACATGGACATCTTGAATGACATGGGGGTGAGTTAATTATCAGCAAAAGTTTTTTTTAAAAGTGAACTACTCCTTTAACAAATCTTGCTGCAATTCAATATGCAATCAAATAAAATAAAAAAAGTTGAACAATACCAAGGGTACAAAATACACTTTTTTTTCCACACCTGCTGCAAAACAAATCTCCCATCCATAAAACTACCAGATATTTGTATTTTCACCCTGATCTGAAGGAAATAAGTCGGGTTTAATTCCTCTGTAATTTCTTCTGAATACTTCACTGTGTTGTTAGTGTCATATACACATGTTCATAAATTATTTTTAGACATTTATAGCACCTTTTCTGTAATTTTGCCATGTGTCTCTGAGGATGTGATCTGTCTTCACTGCTTGAAATATGAAAATACCCTGGAATCTCATGTGGCTTTGCCGATTCATTGAGTAACTAATGGGGAGAGCCCCACTTCTTAGGGGAGAGATGGTTAGTGTGGTCAGTGAAGCTGTGTTGAAACCTGCTGTATAGCAGTCTGTCGCAGCGTATGAAATATGTCTTTTCTGTTTCTCTCTTTCTGTCCTATCCAGGGAGAAGATACGAGGAGCCTTAAAGTCACCCTACACAGAACATCAGGATCTCTTGGATTCAGTATCATCGGAGGAAGATTGTGTGAGGTGTGTAAGCAAAGAACCTTGTAGAATATAGTTTTTTCTGTCAATGACAGAAATAGAAAGAAAATGCTATGAAATGCATGTAAAGTGTCAAGTTTGTCTTTTAACTCAACTCCGTTGTAAGAAAGAAAAACAAAATCAGCAACTAAGCCACATGTAAAAAAGATAATTGCAGATTGCACTATTTGAGCTCCACACATTTCTCTCGAGTACACTGTGTGAAATGCGAGCGTGGGAGCCATTAAATTCTCACATAGATTGTGTCCAAGTGGAGAGGAGAGAGCAAGCTGTGGGTTTGGCTTTCACTCACATCACATTCTCTTCTCTAATCTAGTGGAGATTCACCACAGGCTGTTTACCACCTGTTCACTCCTAATGGACAGCCTCAGTTAAGCAAGTTTATCCTTGCTGTATATACATTTATGCATAGAGAGCATAGTCAGCGTACCCTTGGGTCTGGCTCATGATCCATTCAGAATTTAATTGAATGCCTTTTACATTTTAATTGAATTCCCAGAATGCTCTAATTTACTGAGCCAAACAACATGAAGTGGTGTTCAAGATAAAAACAGAAAAGTCCATGAACATTTTGTTGGACTAATTATAGTCTTCTGTTGTGTAACAGTTCAATTTTGTTGAATTAAAAATATTAATAATAATAATCGACATACCAATCAAACAATTTTTTTTTTGCTTTGTTTTGTTTTCGAAGGCCATTTTGAAGCCTCCACTTCCCCTATATTTCTGTTATTTCTGCTGTAATTATGTAATGATGACAAAGCTGCTTGTTTTGAGCTTCTTTAATGACGGAAACTGGGTTTTGATATATTAAAGTGCCCCTATTATGCTATTTTAAAGTTTTGGAGTCTCCTACAACAGGTTTACATGCATCAAAGGTCAAAAAACTGTTTAATTTCCTCATAATATACATTTGCACATCACCACATTTTCAATGATTCTCAAACGACAAATTTCAGATGAATTTTAATAACTTTTTAATAAACTCGTCACATGCTGTCCTTTGGCAGTGAAAATAAAAAACTGGCTTTACCTTCACGTTGCAGAGCACAGCTTCTTCTTGACATGATGCTGTCCAGTGTCCACAGGAGTCAGCTGCAGTGTTTGAGGTTCAAGTTTTCCCTGGTGTCTGCGCACACAATAAGTGGGCGGGCAATATGCTAATGTTTCGTCTTAACGTCACAACGAAACAGCTCGACTCTTACTTTTGAAAGACACTAACTTAATATGCGGTGCACTTTCAGATTTAAAACTTTGCTGGATGTTTTCATTCACTTAGAGCTATGTTACACACTACATGAAAGGTCATTTTCAAACATCCATAATAGGGGCACTTTAAAATGAATGTTTTCATGAAATGTAAAAAAAATAGCTATTGATTTTGAATTATTAGCTATTGATCTAAAAGTAATTGTCAGGTTTTTAATTAATTAATTAATTAATAGTTTAGACATACCATAATTCTCTATGGTCACCACCTGTCGGACAGTCTCGGAATCTAATCTGTTGCCTTGAATCCCAAATCTGGCCCTAATTGTCCCGAAAATTATACTAAAGCAAATTAAAACATTAAAAACTGTCCGAATACCTCTGAATACGCAGAGGTTTTTCAGATTTTCCGTTGCACCGTTCTCTTCGTATTTACGATTCTTACAACACGCTAGATCCTTCACTGAAACCAAAACTAACTGAATTCTTGCACCCGTGAACAATACAAGTCGACGCCACTATGACTAAAAGTTTGCTAAGTATTTCTTACTAAAGGGTATTTGAGTCTGGTCAAGCATATCCAATAAGAGCAGGCTGGTGGGAGTGGCCTTGGACAGCAACATTCCCAGTGCATTATGGGTGTTGAAGTTTTCCTACCTATTTGGCAAAAGGGAAGACAGTAGCCTTTTTCATTTGTCTGTTTTCTCTTCTCAGGTAACACAGATTTCAAAAGTGTTTTCACCTTTCAACTGTACACAGAGCTAGGTTTTATTGAAAGCCAATTTTGTCAGTGCTAGCTTGTCTAATTTTCAACATTTGTTTCTATCTAAGGAACCAGAGGAGCATGAAGATTTCAGTGATGGGATCTATATATCTAAGATAGTGGAAAACGGAGCAGCTGAGAAGGCCGGACTGCATGTTCATGACAGGATCATTGAGGTTTGTCAGTGATGTGGACGAGTTGATTTTATGGGTGCAAAATGTATTTTCAAATTGCATATAGAGGTCATTTGCACAGTTTGTGAAGAATTTTCTTAGACAGGATGAAGGCCAACATGCTGGATGCAATAAAAACTCGAAAGGGTCACCAAGACAACGACTAGACGGATGAAAGCCAAAGTAGATAGACATCATACCGCTAGTCTGAGCTCCTCAACTGGTCCCAATGTTTTCACAGTCTGTCTGTTAGATTTGTCAGATCTAGTCAGACTAACAATGTTGGCGCCATTGTAGGTTGATTTCACACTGGGCAGATTCCTTTAAAAAGGGTGTTAGTCTGTTCATCCAGCAGTACTGTGTCAGTTATTCACAATCTAACAGGAACAAAATGTTTCGTCTAACAAAAGAGAGCGTTGTCTATATGGGCACATACCAATGACAACACAACATCAAGATTTAGTAGCTTGTAAATATCAACAAAAGAGCAAACAAAACCTCATCTCGCATTGAATGTCTAAGAAAAAACCCACGTTTTTATCGAGTGGCCTCTTATACAAGCAGAGCAGGGCAGAGCAGAGCATGATGATTTCTTTCTTGACTCACTTTGTCTCATGTGGGCTCTTTGCTGTCTGTCTGACGTGATGAACATAACAATGGCAGTAGAGCCTTTTGAAATCTGTGCATCACACCAGAGTTGTTCCCCAAAGAATGCATGATACAACTGCTAGTTTCAAAGAGGATGTCAGCCATGGAGCTTTTGTGGTGGTCTCAGGGCTCCCCTTTATAAACTGAGAAGGCACAGTTGGTTCTGATTTGTCGTTTCAAATCTGTATGATGTGTTTGTCATGACATACAAAAAGAGAAATGATACATGATATTAATAAAAACAATTTATTAGTGATGCACGATATATCGGCCAGCATATCGGTATCGGCCGATATTTGTTCATTTTTATGTTATCGTTATCGGCCCGATAAAAAAATTTGGCTGATATATTAAAGCTGATAAATAATGAATTATTTCCTTCAACACTTGAGACACTTAAGATGTGCACTGTTCAACAAGATTGATCTTAATTGCTTGAAATATAATTGGAATCAAAAAGGAAAATATAATTAAGGGCAAAATGTGCTGTCATATCGGCTACATGAAATTATAATGAGAACATTATAATTGTGTGATTGGGAAATGGATTTTAATTTAATGTGAGACTTTTGTTTGTGCAATCAGGCTCTCAAAATTGTATTTCGGCCGATATATCGGTTATCGGCTTTCAAATATTAAGAACTATCGGTTATCTGTATTGCCCAAAATGTTCACACCGGTGCATCCCTACAATTTATATGACTTCTATGCTGTATTTAAGGTTTTCTGAAGTCATATGATTTTCCATAAATAATACAGCTATTGTAAAGTGAAAAAATCGTGAAATCCTGGAGGGACTGGTTTTGTAATTGTTAACTCATTCTTCCAGAAAAAAACTCGGAAACAGAATCCTTGAACTGTCACAGAAAATGTCACAGAAAACCAAACAAGGTTTAAAAATGCATGTATATTCCAAAAATATAGCGTTGGCCTAATATGGCTTTTTTGTTGAGCCCAGATTAGCATTTGTTTGTTTGTTTTCGGTTTGTTTCTTTGTTTTTAGATGTGTGGTATAGCAGGAATGACAGTAAGATGATTAACTTAAGGCTTTCTTGCATACCCTAAAGACATGCCCAGGTGATTCACATACTGTAAACATTTTTGTGACGTCCTGTAAATCTGGACAAACAAACTATTGGAATGTTTTTTCTCCTGAGTTATGCACGGGCAGGACAGGGGCAAGCACGGTATACTCCTCCCTCAGGTTTTGGGGTTACGAAAGCATTCCTCCACTGATACTTTCATTAAGCACACCGGCGTGTGGTGAAAACTATTGCGGTGAGCCAATTCAGAGGCTAAGACCACCAGATTGGGAGGTCAGCAGGACAGCAATGATATTTTAGACTTCAGTGTTTATAAAAGGTGCTTTGAACTCGCATCTCACGTTAGGGGGTCTGTTGCATCCTACAGGAAATCTAGGTTAGAAGGAGGTGATCTGGATCAGACAGGGTTTGGAAGAAAATTATTTATTTTTCTCTGAAGAAAATAGTCATTCTCAGGCTTGTCTTTGAACTTGTCAGACCTTGATTGATATTGTCAAGAAAATCACTCATGTGCCTTTATTGTCAGAAAACTCATGATCCATCAGAGAATTCACGTGGTACCAAAAGGAGACTGGCCTTTTTATGCGTTGTCTAACGTTCGTTTATGACCCGGGCGCTTTATTGAAAGGTCTATCTCATTTGAGAAACAAATTCTTTGATCTTGGTGTGCCGTGTTTATGCGAGTTAAACCCTGACACCGCCTTTCTCGACTTCAGATCTCCAAATGCTGCTAGAATAATCGCAACACATGGTGAAATAGATTAAAGGTACAGGGAAAAACATCAGAAGGGATCATGGGAAGATTAGAGTAATGAGGAAACAGGGCTCTGACAATGGTCATTGTGCCGAACGGAAGCTCAGTGAATGAAGGTAATGCAAACTGCATTTGGCCTTAGGAATGAAAGCAGTATTGACAGTATGTTACAATTATTTCGTATGAGTGGTAGTGCATATTTTTAATTAGAAATTTGTGAATTATTATTTTCGTCAGTATGCTTGTTGATGATATTGAGTAAGTATCATGGTTGTGATCTAAGATAGTAATGACTGAATACTGTATTATCTGTGTCTGCATCTGATGTTTTATGACAGAACAATTCAAAGGACATACCATAGTTAAGCCGTTTCTAATGAAGTCATGATGATTGTGAAATGTTCTTCATATTTAAGTGCAATACATGTGCTGTAATTATAGTTAAGTGTGTGTGACGTCTAATGAGATTAAATTGAGGAATGTGTGGACATGTACTGCTCCATATAGCTGTAGCAAAAGATGCACACATGACACGTTTTAGAGTAATGTCATTAGAAAACCATGTTAAATGTAGATATTCTGTGGTCCTGTCGGACATGCGATAGCTTTGCCCTATTTCAGACTAAGTCGCCATGAAATGAACAATTGGCACTTGTTAAAAAACATTTTTTAAGGAATTCTGCAGTATTTAGTCTATTAATGATTTATCCTCGCACATCATCATTTTTTTTTATTCACATATCCTCATAATCGAGATGCAGATTCAAAATATAATTTATATTGTATTGTATTTTTGCAAAGTCCTTGAATGGTAATGAGTGAAGTCAAGGAAATTTGAGGCTAATATTTTACGATTTTAGCTCTCTGCACTCTAAAAAATGCTGGGTTGTTTCAACCCAAATTTGGGTAAAATATGGACAAACCCAAATATTGGGTTAAATATGTAATTAAAAAAATTACAGTTGAAAGTGAAAGTTGAAGTTGGGTTAAAATTTTTAATTACATGTTTAACCCAACATTTGGGTTTGTCCATATTTGACCCAAATTTGGGCTGAAACAACCCAGCGTTGTTTAGAGTGTGATATCTGCTGTGGAAATATTCACATCTCAAGTGAAAGTAGAGTTATGTTATGGTATTTCTTACTGTAACTTCTAAACTCATTGCATCCAAGTGCAGATCTCACCACACCTGCCATCTAGAACAGATCACAGTCATGCGGTGCATTGTTGCTCTGTCATAAATGCTTAAGACCAGATGGGTATTGCCTGCTTACCTACTACCTCATAAAACATTCAGATGGAATGAAGATGAGAACTGACGTAAGATGATTAATGTGCGTGGTATGGTAATCTCAAAATAAACATAAACAAAACCAGCGAGATCAGCATTCACGTGATCCAATAAATGTCTTCTGTGCAGATTTATTAACATTCCTTTGGTAATTCATCATCAAATGATGCATGCGTTGGTTTGTTCTGTCATGTGTAAGAGATAATCTGATGTAAATATTGTGTGTCACTGGACAAATACTCAACTTTTTTAGTAGTCACATTTAATGCCATAGTGAATTCTCTTTCACTACAGGTTCTTAACCTTATGCTATATTTAGACACATATATACAGACACATCAAAGTGACAAATATATATATATATATATATATATATATATATATATATTTTTTTTTTTTGTAATATTAGCAGTAATAATAGCTGGTGGAAGCTATGCAAGATATTAGTAATTAATGACAAAAAAATTGTCAAGGAAATCATAGCACACTTTTGTGATAAAAATATATGTGAACGGAAAAAATTGCATTTTATTCAAATGTATTAATACTTTGAGAAACACTGCCCTAGATTATTGTTCTGTATGTCTATTAAGTACATTTGGATGATTCACATAATGTTAAACATTACCACTGCAAAACTTTATACTAAAAAAATGATGGTATGATGGTTATTTTAGACATGCGTTTATAGGGCCAGAACTGTGAGTTTGGCAAGCTTACTTTGAAAAGTCTGGCACAGAGAAGCTCTTGTGCTCCACAGATTCGACTGCTTGTGCTTCTCAGAGAGAGTTTGAATAAAAAGCTTCATACTGTAGTGTATCGGGCAGCCAGCCATTGATTTGTGTGTGTGTGTGTGTGTGTGTGTGTGTCTATGCATGAGTTCAAATTTCACATGCCTTCCTTGCTTCTGGTTGGACTACTGAAGTTATATTAAATCATTTCTTAATCATATAATCCTATTTTGAGTCATTTAGTCTTTGCTTTATAAATAATGACAATCCAAGTGTGTCATCAAGGTGTCACTGATTGCACACACAGAATGGAATCAGGGTTCAGTCTTCAGAGAATTCCTTTGAAATTTCAATTCGTGATTTTTTTAACAGAATTTTGCTTTAAATGTCCATTATTTAAATTTCAGTTTTAGCATGTTATAATACAACATATGGGATATTTCCTGAAATTATGTTAGATGACATATTTTAGATGATAGTGCTCAAAATTATATATTAGATGATATAAATAGAACTATAAGAAATATGAATTAACCTACAACTATGGAACAAACTATATATATATATATATATATATATATATATATATATATATATATATATAAATGATAAAAATTATCATTCAAGAAAAAAAATTCAAATGGCACTTTTGCTTTCTGAACTCTTCATATACACACACACACACACACACACACACACACACACACACACACATATATATATATATATATATATATATATATAATTTGTTCCATATATACACAGTGATGTGAATAAGTTTGGACACCCATGCTAAAGTTGCCTAAAAAGAGGAATAAAAAAATTGACCTTAATGCCTTAATAAAAAAATGAGGAAAAATCCATCCTTTAAGGACACTAATTTTCTTTGTGAATGAATAATGTATCATAAATAAATAAATGTTCTTCCTTAAAATACAGGGTTGCATAAGTCAGGACACCCCTAAGTTAAATGAATATCTTTTCCTCATATGAATAGTAACACTCTGAGCATTCTGAAAGGTGACTGTAATAAATCTGTTTTCTTTGGATAAATAGAGGTATGAAGAGTTGTGAATGACTCCTGTATTGATCATCCATTTACAGGTTCAAGTGGCCCAAATTTCACATGTGAAATGTGATTCTTGTCTTATGTTCATGTCTGCTTTTCTTGGCATCCTCTGTTCTCCTGTGGAAAGGAGGTTGAACAGCTCTTTTGTACAATTGTTTACTCCCATTGTTCCTTTCTTCCCATTTTAAAAATTGAAAGTGCGATTAGTCTCAAAGGAAACAGGGTTGCAAGGTCTGTGTAACAAAAGTAGCCCAATGGCCATCAAAAATAACCCAATAACCATATCCCAAATATCAAAACTCAAAATATGCCATTCCCATACCTACAATACATATTTTACATGGAAATCACTGTTATGCAAATTGAAAACTACTGTATCTTAGTGATCATAAACACAGCTCAAAGGCTCCCTACCAGTGGCCCTTCTTGGCAAAACTTAACATCTAGCACAGTTTTATCATTGGTAGTAGAATATAACATATTTAAATACAAGCATTTCGGCCAAATATAATAGGTCAAACCTTGAACCTTACAGTTTAAAAGTAGCCCAATTCCGCCTGAAAACCGTGGTAAACCTGAAAGGAAGTACCTTCTTTTAAATTCTGTGAATGTGTGCTATTTTTTATAGGAGCACTGAACGGAAAGGCACATCTTTGCAAAGCAACCATTACAGCGTTTCTCAGCAAGCCATTTCAAGTAATAAAGCCACGTTTTCATGGCTTAGTAAAAACACGCAGCACCTCTTTTCCTTCTTACATCTTGTAAGGTCATTTTATATAAATAGCCAGAAAACAGACCAGACCTGTTTAACTACAGTATTGTCTGAATTCACCAGTGTTAACAAATGATGACTAGAGCATAATTCACACCCTGGCTGTGCATGTGTTAGATCCAGGAATGAAAATTCATCAATTACTATCCAGCAAGTTGTCCTGTTTTTATCTGTCATTAAACGTGATGAGAGTCAAATCAAAAGCGATGTGAATCTCCTGAGCCACAAACATTTTATCTTGCTTCTACAAGTCTTTAGTTTCGTGGAAACTGCAGTGATTTGTCTGTATATGTACGGATTTGAATTTTGCACATTCTACTCAGTATAATGTGATGCATGAATATAAAATCGTAAAATAAATTTGGACCAATCACCCAAAAATGAACATTTTTAACTATCCCTTTATAATGGAAAATATTCAGGTAATATATATATATTTTCATTTACTTTTTCTCATCCCAAACTGCTGCTTTTCATTTGCTGCTGATTTTATTTCCCTTTAACAGAAGTAGAATTAGCATTGCTGTGATAAAGCGGACAGACAATTGCCAAGAGCAGAATGTTGTAACACCTCAGTTTGTTTTGGCGTCTGGTGGGTTTGTAAGGGTCAGCTGTCTGTGTTTGAACAGTTGTTGTTGTTTTATTTCATAAGCTCCATGTTTCATTTCCAAAAATATTCATGCTTAATTCTGCAAGGACGCTATGTAGCATTAGCATACTACACGTGAAAGGCGACTCCTGCCCCCAGAAGTTTAATGGGTTTATTTGTGGTTGTTATTGTACAAGTTGTCCTAAATGTGCACAACAAGGTGTCTATGTGGCAAGTGCTTTCATGTCAAGATGTTGTAAACAGGTTTACTGGCTTGTCTTCTGTGGAAATGAGTGAGTGTGGTGTGACTGTGTAATTATGTTTATGTGAGGAGACAGTATCTTATGGTGGTGGGGGAGATAGTGATTGTGGAGAGTGCGGCTCCTTTGCAAGCAATAGTAGTCACTGTTTGAATCATGATTCATTAAGATAAAAGCAAAGTGTTAGTTAGAACGATTAACCACAGTTAAGTGTAGAGTTGCACGATTCAGGTTAAATTGAGGATCATGATTTTTTTGTCCCACGATTCTAAACAGTACGGTTGGGAATCGTGAGAAATTTTTTTATGGTTCCGGTTCCGATTCCGGTTCCGCCAAGCGATTCAGATTCCGGTTCCCATTCATTAAAAAATATTAGTAAGAGAAAAATCCTCAATCCTTTTTGTGTTTATTTCTTATAGTACTTGACAATTGAGTTTAACAGACTGGTAATGTAAACAAATTCAACATACTTGTATTATTAAGCATTTTTTGCAAATAAATAAATAAATAAATAATCTAACGTTACTCCCAGCACTTCGCCCACATATCACACCAGAACCGTTTTCGGAGCCGAAACTTAGGAATTTTGCACGGTTCCGGTATTTTTTCAAAAATAATACCGGTTCTCGGGTTCCCAACCCTACTAAACAGACAACTAAACAAAATAACATGTAGCCTAATTTACCAGAGGTTCTGACAAAATATATTGTTGCCGTCTATTTAAATGGGTCATCGGATGCCCATTTTCCACAAGTTGGTATGATTCTGTAAGGTCTTTGTGTAAAGTTTGTAATATACTTGGGTTTAAATTTCTTAATGGTTCTGTTCAGAGTGTCCCGTTTCGGTTCATGTCTCTTTAAATGATAATGAGCAACTGCTCTCCCCACCCCTCTCTTCCGTGTTGACACAAGACATGTGAAGTGCTGCCTTGGCAGACATTATACAAATGGCTGAAGGCGGAAATATGCTAATACGGGACAGTCCGTCAGTGGTCGTGGGCGGAGCATGAGCAATATGACATCATAAGTCAAACCGCTTGATTATTGAGAGTGTTTAGACTTTTTGAGGATAAACAAAGGATTTTTTTTTCATTGTACGGTGGTAATGTCCACACACCGCAAAGACACATTTATATGTAAAAATGAAATTTGCATCCGATGACCCCTTTAAAATGTTTTTGAACAGTTGAACTAGTTTTGAATAGTAAAAAAAAAGCATTTGAATGAAATTCAATGAATAATTCAGTAATGAAACAAGTAAATGCTTCTCTTGAATGAATTAAATGCATCTCTCAATGACCTATATTAAGTCGTTGGTGTAAAGATGTAATTAATACAATTGTTATTTAATGCGCCAAGTTACTTTGAAAAGGTGATTTGCACTATTTTGATCACTGTAGACATCAGTGTTTATATCTGAAAGAAACTTTTATCCCAGTACTTTTGTGATAATATGAATGTAACACAAAAATAACGAAACTGTTTGTTTCATACCTATACTGTACATTTATGAATGAGATCGCATGATTGTTTGAATCGAGATCTCAATCTTTTAACTATTAATCGCCCAGGGCTGCGTTTCCCAAAAGCATCGGTAGAGACCATTGGTGGCAACTGTTGCTTTTGGGAAACCCAGACCAGCTCTAGTTAAGAGTAAAAAGACATGGTGAAACCATAGTGCTGGACGATTTTGGCTAAAATCATAATCGCGATTAATCGAACAAGTTACCTCGATTACGATTATCAAACAATTATTTAAAAAAAAATCTTCCTCATATGTCACTGGCAAGGCTTATACTGTAAATATGTATTTTTTTTCTAATATGAGTGCATAATCCTATCTTTTTTAATTCTAAAATAAGGAAACACACAGATAGCTTTTAATGCTTATTAAATATTTCAAAATATATACAAAATTTAGAAAATATCTCTTTTTGTAAACAAAATAAATTATTGTAAATATTGCCATCTTAAAAGTAAAATAAAACTAAAAAACTAATCCTTTTCATATTGTGTAGCATTTGTAAATGCTTGTGTTATCAAAAGCTGCTTTGTGGAGTGGAGGCACTTGTTGCTGGGCGTTTTTCAGTCTCTCGCTTTTTTTCGCGTGTTTCTTTGGTACGAGCAGCTCCTGTAGCTGAGTTGACTCAGTATTTGAGGAATCAGAGAGTGCATTCACACACAACCCGCAAAAACACGTGACATGTCTCAGCGGCGTCTATAGTTTGCTTATGAGCTGCGATTTTTCTCTCTCGAGAAAACACGCTTGCGCCTTTTTAGTCTCTGATTTGATCATAAACTAGCGCATTACATACAGTTTCCCGCTGACGAACGATTCTGGCTTAAGCGCCATCGTTACAACACGGCTCTGTCCCCAATCCCAGGTCGTGTTTGCGTTCATACAGAAGGTGTTTGTTCAGGCAATTTCCCGGAATCAACGCGTTTTGTGAACTGGACGGATGCGTTTCGCAGACTGAACGGGGCGGAGTTACGTGACTACACACGCGGTGTGTAATTATGTTTTAAGGGAAAAGTACATTAACACACAGTGGGCGGAAATATTAATAGGATTCAAAAGCCGAAATAACCGACATGGTAAAATTACGTCCGTTATGGGCTCTGAATTTCGGTTTCGATTATTTTTCGATTAATCATCCAGCCATATGAAATCAGTTACTTAATGTGTTCAGACGTACATATTCAAGGTGTACATGTACAGTATAGGTTCATGCGTTACCTGGGAATAAAATCCATGACCGTGGCGTTGCTTGCGCCATGAAATACTGGAACGCTACATGGTGACTATCATACACCCTTGAGTTATATTGGTTGTGTAAAATGGCCAATAGCAGACACCAGTGTTCAATAAAAAAGACATTCTTGAATAATAATAACTATATTTGAATTGATAATGACTTGATCTGAAATCCCACTGATGGACAAATACACTAGCACCTGTGCGTCTGCCACTTCTCTGTTCGTAGGATCGAACCGCGTGCAAGCAGCTGGGCTGACAGAACGCAATCGACGCCTCTGCACGGGTGTCACCAACTGGTGTTACGCAGAAAAAGGCAGGTAAAATTAGGATGTGCGCTGACTTTAGAGAGCCAAATAAAGCAGTGATTGTGGATTCTTTTCCATTGCCACACGTGGATGAACTACTCTCTGTTATGAAAGGTGCTCTACCATCGATCTAACTGTGCTGCTGCACGGGGACAGTCGTGAACCTCACGGCCTAGAACGTAAACAAAATGGAGGAAGTTTGCTACTGTCTCGTTTGCTTTATTACTTAATAACTCCGAACAGATACCACAACAGGCTTTGGTACACTTTTATATCAACATCCAGATGGATTAGAATAGCAGAACAGAACAGTCAGTGTGTGAGTCATGGTTTTCCTAAGATGTTCAAAAGAGACGGAGCTCCTCTCAGCACAGTCACGAAAGGTGACTCAGTCCTGACATTGTGTTCTTCCACAAACTGAATCATCTCTCCTCAGTTTACAGACAGAAATCGAAGATATACGACCACACTAAACTACAGCACACAGACACAGCTGTCCAAAGACATTATGGATCTCTACAAAGCACAGAACAGAAAAAGCTCTCGATTTCTGTAATGAATCAGTTCAATTGCCAGCCAGTTTCATGACAAATGCTTTAAATTGATTCCACACTGGAGGTTCCTGCAACTAAATTATAAGTGGGATGGATGTTTAATTTCTGCACCACTTGCATTAGCAAACGTAATTGCAGAAATAATGACTAACGCTATTGGTTGAGGAAAGTGCACATTAAATGCCACACTTCAGCTTTAGGTTGGCTGTATGCACTGCGGAAGCTCAGTGATACACAACCTCGAGCAGAGATTTTCATTAGCCTGATGGAGCACTGAACCATGTGAGGGGATTATATAGACCCCAAGGAACAGCTTAATGATATCTGAGTATTAGTACACAATAGTGTAAAGGGACTTTCGACCCTTTACCGCTGCTTTTACCATGTGCTTCCTCGGTGTTTACATGCATATCAAACACACTGTATGGAGTCAGGGATCTGGAAGTGGCTGGATGTTACGTGTTCTTTCCCTCGAGAACGCCATGTGTCTGGTCGCGGTCGCCAAGATTACTCAGCATTTGTCATATTAGTTTTCTTCCCTTTCACCAAGTGTAACATGGTATTTGCATATGTAAATATGTATTTATTTAACTAAATATTTCAAGAAAAATATACGTTTCTATATTCAAATGTAAGTATTTTACACAACCATTCAGAAGTTATAAGGTTTTTTGCAGTTCTCTTCTGCTCACCAAGGCTGCATTTATCTCATGAAGTGGCGTATGTATGACACGCCAATTCGTATTTCCATTTTTGGCGTGCTATCAACACGCATAATCGCTTTTCAGCGTGTTTATGAACGCCGTTGACTTAACGTTATATTATAGGACCTACCCAAACCCTGTCCCTAAAACCTACCCGTCTTTTTTCGCTCAGACATTTAACAGCGTGTACATATACGCGGAATCTCTCAGACATTTAATGGCGTAGACATACACACATACAAGCCGATAGCTCAAAATGCGTATAGATAACACGCCACTTGACTTGAAAGTGGCGTGTATGTTTATGCTAAAGCCATGATGCCATGTTGTTTATTTGGTCAAAATCTGTTAAGTCTGTAATACTGTGAGGTATTATTACATTTGAAAAATAACTGTTTACTATTGTATTATTTTAATGGGTTGATTATGATTTCACTTTTCTAACTTTAGTTAGTGTGTAATGTTGCTGTTTGAAGAACTTCTGTTAAGTCACAACGCTCAAAATTGAGAGATTGAGACCCGGGATAGTGACATCACTAACTAGGGGTGTAACGATTCACTCGTTTTCCTGACAAAGCATTTGTATCGATCCTGAAACATGTATTTTGAATCGTGAATCGTTTATTTAAGTGAATATTCGATGCGAGCGAGAGACCAGCTTGCGTGTACGGAGAGTCTTTCCATGTAATAAATGCCCGCCCTTGAATAAAGTGGGCTTTTACTTCACAGCTCAGGACGGGTAATGTCAATGTTATGGCCCATTTCAGTAAAATCTTATCTTAAAGAAAATAACTGCGACGTTTCCACGCAATGAAAGCGTTTTATTCATAGTGCCCACGCAATGGCATGGCAGCTTTATCAATGGCTTGAGCGGTTTGCCTCAAAACTATTGCTTTCTCGATAGAGAGCTGGAGAGCTCAATCATGGACTGCTCAAAAATCTGTACATGAGAGCTATGGGACCGAGCGCGAGCAAAATCCAGTGAAAAGATGTTAACGAATGCACTGAGAGGATGCAAAATGGAACTGATGAAAAGGTCTCCATTAATTTGTGCATGTAATTTAATGCAATACTTTAAAAGCCTTTTTCAAAAATTGGCTACTTAGGTTTCTACAAATGCTAATTTGTAGGCCATTGAATTTTTTTGAATAATAGCCTAATATATTTATTAAAATTAAAAACAAACATGAACTAACATTAACAATGGACAAAATCCCCACTATCTGACCCCCGAAGGCCGCTGTGTAATTCAAACCCAGATAAAGACCCATTGGGTGAAGCATTGAAATAATACTATAATGCATATAAAAAAATAAGAATCGAATCTAATTAATCGAATCGCATAGAATTTTGATGTGAATCACATTGAATTGAATCGTTCTGAATTTGCACAAATCGTTCTTGAATCGAATCGAAAACCTATGAATCGTGAATCGAATCGATTCCCTGTCTACCCAAAGATTCACAGCCCTATCACTAACCCTAAAATTGACATAAACCCCGCCCTCCGGACTGTGATTTATAGATTATCATGAAAGAATATGCTAATCAATAGCTAGAAGATAGATAAGAAGTTCTGTAAATTCATCAACTAATCCAGGGGTAAGCAAGTACGGTCCTAGAGAGCCGCTGTCCTGCAGAATTTAGTTCCAACCCTAATCAAACACACCTGAACAAGCTAATCAATGTCTTCAGGATTACTAAGGCTATATAAGCAGGAGAGGTTTTTTCAGTATTGGAGCCAAACTCTGCAGGACAGCGGCTCTCTAGGACAGAACTTGCCTACCCCTGAATGAACCATTCAGAAAGTTGTCACTTCTTCTTGAGTGGCTCCATTTTTGTCTGACTCCTCTTTGAACATAAAAGGCTAAAAGTTTTTGAACCCAAACCTAAAACCCAGTCGCAGTGCACAGCTAACCCAATACACTCGTCCATTGAAATGCATTGCAGTTAGTGGGTTTTCATATGTTTTTTCTTGTCATTTTAAGTTTAAAATGGTCAGACGGTGTGCATGGGGTAGCTACATGCAACTCCGATACTAGGGTCCCGAGAGGCTGGGCGACATTGTGTATTTTTTACCCTTTCCCAAGCCACATCTTAACTGAGATAAGTGTGTGCTCTGGATTAAGTTATGTGGTAGACCACAACAGCAACTAAACGTGGATGAAATTAAACTAGGATGTCTACATCTGTTCAAAGTTAAATCAACAAAATATTTGAACGTTATCTTTGAAATCTCTAACGTAACGTTAGCCTAGCATTAGAAAACGTTAACGTTAGCTTCTAGCTGCGTTGTACATCATGTCACTTAGCTTCATTAACGTATCTGTAAATAACCGAGATAACAAATGTTAACAATGTTGTGCTGAATGATTCATGTAAATACTGTAGCACTAAACGGTGATGGCAACGATATGCGGGTTATCACGTTTACACTGTGACCTGGACATTTTTGCGTTGAGCTGAAGCTTTTAATCGACCTTCTCAACTATAAAATTATTAATATAACCCTCCAATGCATAGTTAAGGCCCTTTAGGTGACTTTGAGATAATATATAATATTTCTGTCTCCAAAAATCACAAATTGCCTCCTGTGAAATGTCTCTACTGTGACGGCTGCCATAGCGCCTGTCCCCGAATGTTGACTGTGTGTCCGAGTTGAGTGGAGGGAGCGTGGTTTAGCCATAGATCAATTGGAACTGCTAACACACACACTCTTGAAGCTCCGCCCTCTGTGTCGGGAGCAGTAGCTCATCTGCATTTAAAGGGACAGACACAAAAACAGTGCATTTTTGCTAACCCTCAAAAAGTGACAATTGCTAGAAAAAATATCTGTGTGGTATTTTAAGATAAAACTTCACACACACACACACACACTCTGGGGACATCAGAGACTTATTTTACATCTTGTGAAAAGGGCATTATAGGACTCCATTATTTATTTATTTATTCCTGTGATTCAAAGCTAAATTTTCTGCATCTTTACTCCAGTCTTCGGTGTCACATGATCCTTCAGAAATCACTCTAATATGATATTATTATTATCATTGTTAAAAACAGTTGTACTGCTTCATAATTTTGTGGAAACCATGAAATTATTTTTTTTAGTATTCTTTGATGAATACAAAGTTCAGAAGAACAGCATTTATTTGAAACCTTTTGTAACATTATAAATGTTTTGTCACTTTTGATCAATTAAATATGGAAGCTTATTTCCGCTTTTTTCTTGCACTTGTGACTTTATTTTTCGCAATTCTGACTTTTATTCTTCGAATTGCGTGATACAAACTCGCAATATCATGCAATTCTGAGAAAAAAGTCAGAATTGTGAGATTTAATTTCACAATTGCGAGAAAAAAGAATGGTGAAATGAAAAAGTCGCAATTGCCTTTTTTAAATATTTATTTAGTCTCGGAAACCAGCTTCCATAATTAAATGCTTGCTTAAAGCTACACTGTGTGATTTTTACCCCCATCTAGCGGTGAAAAGGTATATGACCATCCAGTGAATATTAATTTCTGTTCCTCTCAATTCCGATTTCGTTTTAACTCTTACGGTGGCCAATGTTGTCCAAGATTAACATGGCTTCCAGTTCGACCTCGTCCATGAGTGTTAACTCAAATGTAAACGCGAAAGGCGAAGCTTGAATTAACGGGTATGTCCCTCTTTGGCTAATGTATTTTCAAGATGGAGGGGCAACATGGCGACCGACATTAGAACCCCTTACCCGTATGTATTTTCAATGGCATATTATACACTCACGAGAATACTTTATTATTTGAACGAAGTAAATATACATTAATGAGCACATATATTTTTGAAAGAACTAAGTGTTTAAGTGAACTAAGCTAAGAATAGACTAAAAGACTTACACAGTGTAGCTTTAATAAAAGTATTATTTCTTTAAACAAAATTGAAATTACAGTTGTTTTGACCTCTTATATGTGAAAGATCAAATACGATTTTATTCATAATATAATAAACCATTAAATTCCTGTTCATTTCTGCAGTAATATGATCCGAATCAATGAACACATGGTGTTCCTTAGTAACCTTTACCCTGTCTGTGACATGCCAGATTACATCTCAGACTGGAGCCCACAGGCTGAACATTCGTGTACTTTTGGAGGAAAAACAAATGGCAATACCCTCCGGTTGTGCTTGTACCGCCGTTGAGCTTGCTGGCATTACAGGAGCTGCTCATTTTATTGCAAGAATTTTCCTATCGACATGCTCGTGCCAGTAATTGGAGAAGTGATCTTTTTAATTGGCCTGCAACAAAACATTTTCACGACTTGTTTCCGCACATTACGAAACCTGAGGAACGTGGTTATCATCATCTTTGGTAATGTAGTGGATTGTTGATTACAGGGTTGAATTATTTTTATGATGATAAAAACAACATAGTTGAGGATATAGACAACACTCTCCTTTAATGAGAGAGAGAGAGAGAGAGAGACGGTTGCACTGAATGGGAGGAGGGAACAAGCTCTCACATGCGTGTGGCTTACAGACACAAACACAGACTCACGCTGCTGCTGCTGTTGTTGTTGTGTCTGTAAGCTTCAGTCTCTGTAGATACTTTCTCATGATCAGGTTTTTTTGCTATTTGCTGATGTGTTTCCACCATGGGGTGCAGTCTCTGTGCGATACAGCGGTCAGATGAGCACTACAAACTACTACAAGGCACATGTCAGGTAAAAAAAAAAAAAAATCACTACATTGTGTTGCAGTTGACTTGTCACAGTGTCATTTTGGTTTGTTTATTCTTCATTAACATACTCTGGATGTCTGATTAAATTTAAATGAATTAAGAAATGTCAGTCATTTTTTATTGCATCAATTATAATTTGATTGAATGAGCAAATATCAAATGCCTTTGAGGTTACGCCGAATGTTTGCATGCTAAAAAGGTTGCGAAAGGTTATTTTGCCGAAGGAAGGAATGTGTTTTGGAGACTGTGTACTTTTGACAGGGTCATGAGAGGGTCACACTCTACTGAAGAAGAGCGAGAAGTGTTTGAGGTCCCGTCAAAATACTTAAAGGCTGTTTGTTTATTTGTTTGTTTATGTGGTTTGGTTTATTATAGAACGGTAACGTTCCCACAATCCCAGTTTAATTAGCTTCCACTGTAATTTAACCTCCAGTTGACCTCCTATATGACTGAAAATGTGAACTAAACTTGCAGAGCGCAAGGGGGGGACACATGCAATAACACTTTACTTACAGCCTTAATCGATAATGCATTTGGAAGGTATTCATAATACATTAAAATATTTCCAGATTCCTTGTTGTTTGTCATGTGTTTCAATGCATTATACCTATTTAAAGCACGTAGCATAAGTATTATCACGTATTATAACTGTGGTTACGATTATTAATTATTCATGAGACAATACAATGCATTAAAAAAGATTAAAATTAAAATGCATTAAGTAAAGTGTTACCCCAAATGCTAAATGCAAATAATAATAAAAACAAAAAATTGATGATGACAAAATAAGGCTTATTAACTTCATATCACAGTCAGTGCAGCCAATCAAACTCTATTAAATTTTGGTGCATCACTTTGCTGAAACTAGATACTTTATGATTATTTTTTATATGGCAAATAATTTCGGTACTGTAATGTATGTTGTGTTGTACACTGTATAAAATTTTTAAGTAAATAAATATTTGTAAAACATACTATTTCAGTCTTTCTACTTCAAAACGTCACATTTATTTCAATGCATTTCTTTGTAATTATTTGTGAAATTTGCTAGCAATACCAGTTGCAAATCTGATGTTAACATATTTTAGTTTTCCCATCTATGCATTTTTAATATTCAAAGGCTGCAGCTACCAATCAATGAAATTTATAACAAAACTTAAAAATTCTTTTATGCACACAATTGCGCACAATTTCATTTTTTGGTTTATAGCCCCTCAATTTAAACGATGTGAATTGGACAAGATACAGAATGAAATGTTTTCTATAAAAAGTTGGAAATAAAGTTTGAGTTTAATTCATTAATCGGTTATCAAGCTACAATTCTACAAACAGAACTTTAAAAGTCGCTATAGCCAGGCAAAGGGTGTCTCGTTGAATTAACCTCAAGTACATTCAGTGACTTTTCTGCCCCGTGTGCCAAAAGGCATAAGAGAAACCGTGCGAGTGAGTGAATTTAAAGTAGTTTGTCAGCTCACACATGAATGGGCACACTGACAAAGTTCCCATGTGTGTTATTGCCACTGCAAGATTCCAGAACAGACAGCAGATTGAGTCGAGGTCCCTGAAGACATTAGCTTTGAGATTTGAGACCTGCAGCGCTTTGATAAATGAAGTTCTCTCCCATTAGCTATCTGGCACTTAGCCATTTCCTTGTGTGATTCAAAAGCTTTTACACACCCTGTTGGACTCCAATCAATGAATGAAATCTCACTAACTGTGTGATAATGTTAAAACTGAGCTTCCGGACTTAAATATATCGGTGTATTGCCCTTGCACGTTCAGGACTGACTTTGCAATGTTTAGCCAAATTAACTGTTTTAGGTCAAGAAGTCATTGTTTCATATGACAACATTCGCCTTGAGTCTTTCGTTCTTGGTCACCAAATCATTAACTTGTGTCTTGTAGGTTGTTTGTAACCTTATGGTGTCTTATAGTTCTATGCTTTTCTCATTCCAGTCAGCCAGTTTAATAATTGAAATATATATATATGGCTATTAAATTAATCAATTGAGTTGAATGGACCCTTGAATTCCCTTAGTAAACTAGAGTAAACTGGCCCACTTTTTTATTGTATAAGGATACATTAAGTGTAACTGTAGTAAACTTTGAGTACACAACTAGTTTTTGTTTGTGCTGCAACTATACAAGTGAACTTATTGTTATACTGATAGTTTACTAGTTAAATACACATTTTTTAGTTTATGAAAGTACACTTTGAAGTATACTCTACGTAAGCTATACTACAAGTATACTTGTAAGTTTTTTTTAAGTGAACTTAACATTGTACTTATAGTTTAATATTTATATATTATATATTTTGCACTTTAAGTATATTACTATGTTCCTATTTAGGTACACATTTTTAAACTTGAAATGTCCATTTAACTGTACTTAACTTTCCCCACCACCATTTTTGTTTTAAACACCAGTCTGCAACACTTTTTGATCATTTTCACAAATTTCATGGCCCCAGGAATATTTTGTTGGTTGAATATCTGATCATGCTATATATAAAAATATAGTGTGGGTAATATTAATACAGCAAAATTTTGAAAGTAAAGCTGTGACAATAACATCAGACAATGTCTGGATTGGATTCAGAACTATGATCAAAACATAGATCGTGTCAGACAGGTTTTTGGATTTTGACCTCACATCTGGTTTTAAGGTTAATGTACAGCCACATGTGGCACTCAAGTTTAGTATATACGGTAAAGTTGGGATGACAAAGCAAGTGCAGTGCGTAAGATTAAAAGAGTTTTCTCTTTTTCTCTAAAAGTGTATTCTCTAAAATATAATGAAATGCTCAGTATGCATGTCAGAAATATACAGTAGGGTTTGTTCCTTACGTTATGAACATGTAGAAGACTATTTCAAATTACTTAGGCTACTTAGCAATGCATTATACCAACACTACCTACCTTAATAATACCAAAAATTATTTATCAAAAATTACCACACCTCACTTTTTTTCATTTAAACATCCCCTCTTTTTTTGCATAGGTAAATGGAAGGAGCCTTTCCATCACGACCCATGACCAAGCAGTAGAGGCTTTCCAAGCAGCCAAAGACCCCATTGAGGTCAAGGTACTGCGCAGGCCTGTGCACAAGACTCTCAATACTCATGAACCAGCCCAAAGGGTGGACAACAGTACTCAGACCAATGTTACAATGAAATATATGAAACATATAGAGACTATGGCAAAGTTACCGTCACCTCCGGCACCACTGTGTATGGCTGTGCTGGACAGTTTCCATTCACCCTCACAGTAAGTGCTAGTCAGCATTTCTTTGCCCAGTTTTATCATAAGTTGAGATCCATCATAACTTGAGTTTTTCAGATTTGCTGTGAACGAGGCTTCAGTTAATGTTCATGTTTCATTATACTGAAGGTGCCAAATGGCAAGACGTGACTCGACTTACTCCACAGACTTGCATGATGGCGTACAGAAAGACATTGAGAGTAGTGGACTGGAATATGAGGTATTGTGTTGGCATAGACTGTATTCATTCTAGAGATATGAGGTCATTTTAATTTTGATTTCATTTACTTTCTAATATTTTCCCAAGACCTCTTTAATTTCACATGGATTTACTATGCAAATGAATGAGCTATCGTAAGAGCAGCAAGCACTATAAAATTCTCAGAAATGCTTTTGCTTATGTTTTATATTACCAATAATTAAAATGGTAACTCTTTGCCATCCAAATAAATAATCTGTGTTTTCATAGGAAGTGGATCTGCAGAGGAAAACTACTAATGATAAGCTTGGCCTGATGTTATGTTACAAAACTGATGACGAGACGACTGCAATTTTTATTAGTGAGGTAGGGTTCTTAAGTAGGAATTTATCAGGACAGCAATCGATCAGGCAATTTTTGTCCGCAAGTCCAATTACACCTTGCAATTTCTAAAGCTTGCTCAGTGCAGCTTTAGGTATTTCCAGTGTTTCACGGATCAAATGTTAAGGCTAAATACACTGTTCTTACCATGCTTAGATTGCCCCAGAAGGAATTGCAGCAAAGGATGGCAGACTCCAGGAAGGAGATCAGATTATACAGGTAGACTTTATTCCACATTCATTTTTGGTTTGGAATACTTTGACTAAAACATAAAATCGATTTTACTTTTCACATGTTGAAGATCAATGGAGTGAAAATCCAGAGCCATGAGGAGGCAGTGACACTTCTGACCGAGGCGGAGAGTAAGAATGTGACCCTCCTGGTGGCTCGACCAGAAAGTCAGGTCTGTGAACTGTTGTGAACTTGCAGATGATTTTGGTAAACTTAATTTGATTTATGTCAGGGGTTTCCAATCCTGCTCCTCTAGGACGACCTTTTTGCAAGGTTTAGCTCCAACCCAATTTAAACACCTGAACCAACTTCCAAGGTGGCCCTCCAGAAGAAGGTTTGGAGACCCCCCAAGTAAAAGAATGACTACATTTTTGGTTTGGGTTACAGGATGTTAGCTGGTTGGAGAAGGATCGAAACAACTTGGCAGATGACTTGCACACGGGCATGCTGGAGCAACAGCATAACAAGGTCAGGGAGTTCACTGCAACAGATAAGTTAATGAGGGTCAAGTCAACAGTAAATAGCTTCTTTGATCCAACTAAAGGTGATAACATCACTACAGTGATTTGCAAGCCATTAAAACATCTTCCCACTCACTTTAACAGAGCACACATGAAGAAGATGGAGGCACTACTGATACGGCAACCTTACAGTCCAACCATCACGAGAAAGACAGTGGCGTTGGCCGCACTGATGAAAGCACTCGTAATGATGAAAGCTCAGAGCAGGACAACTTAGGAGATGACCAGAATTCCCTTTGTGACACTCTCCCAGAAAACCACAAGACGTATAGTCAAGGCACTTTTGAAAGTGGGGACATGCACTTAAGCAATGACTCCTTCCTTTTAGTTGACAATGGAGACAGTGGAAACTTCCTTGGCATACCTGGAATGGCCTGTGAACGTTTTCAGAAACAGCTTGAACTGAAATGCCTGGTCAATGGTAGTGGTCTTCAGGGATTTCTGGAGCATGACAACACACTATATGGAAAGAGGGTTAGTGTAGACTGTGATGATCAGGAGGTTCAGATGCTTAATGAGGAGTTGCTGAACATTGAGCTGGAGTGCCTGAGTATCATACGAGCACACAGGCTTCAGACTGAAGGTGATGATCGGCAAGCCAAAAAATGCTGCACCAAGCATTTAACTGAGCAAATAAATACTAAAGTCGATCAGGACCTCATTAATAACCAGGTTGACTACGAAGGCTCTACTAGTGCTTACAACACCGGAGAGAGCTGTTGGAGCTTACATCCTGCTCTGGAGTCAGATTCTCCTGACTCCCAAAGGATGGCTCCTGGAGACAAGAGTAAAGGTTCTCCCATGCATAGACGCAACTCTACAACAGCTTGCTCCAAGCATCAACTCTCTCCTATTCAGGAGATCAGCCCCACCAAGAGTTTACCTGGAGATCCAGAGGTCACGAATCAGGGGGGAAGAAAGCAGAGTAAGAAAAGGAACCCTTCATTGCACCATTCCTCACACAAGAAAGCCTACATCCCAGCCCATGCTCAACATTACCAAAGCTACATGCAACTTATCCAGCAGAGTTCGGCTGTGGAGTACGTCCAGAGTCAAGTCAGCTTGGCCAGCCTAGAAACCACTCCCACTAAGGCCCGGCCCAAGATGGGGTGGAGAGTAAAGATCCGTGGCGATGGAACAAGGTACATCACCAAAAGGCCCATCAGGGATCAGCTACTGAAAGAGCGTGCTTTGCGCATTCGGGAAGAACGCTGCAGCGCAACTACAGATGACGATGCAACGAGTGAACTAAAGCTGGGTCGATACTGGAACAAGGAGGAGCGCAAACAGCATGCGGCACTAGCCAGGGAACAGCGTCAACGGCGTGAACTGGTCAAGCAGTGCCACTTGGAGAACAAGGGACAAACAGGAGCAATGAACGACAAGGAGAAGCCTGATATTATCCAGCTTAGCCGTAAAAAGATGCTGAAAAGGAGGAACAAGAGGATATTTGACAGCTGGATGACCATTCAGGAGCTGCTGACACATGGCACAAAGTCCACAGATGGGAATAGACTCTATAATTCCTTCCTTTCTGTGACTACAGTGTAAAGGATTTTTTTGGTTTCGGGCACTTGTTTACTGTGTAAAATTGTGTGCGGGTGTTTGTGGGAAATCTTGCCTCATTTTAAGGAGGTGGGTCATTTAGGTACTTAATACAAATCTATAGCTGTGTTTCCACCGCAGGAACTTTCCCCAGGAACTAGGAACTTTGGGGCAGGATTGAACCAGGGTCTAAATGAAGTTCCCCCCCCCCCCCCCCCCAGAAAGTCCCTGCTGGCAAGGTAGTACTTTTTCAGAGTTCGGGAACTTTCGGGGTGGGACTTGTGCGCTGAACATGCAGATTGGTTCTTACCACTTGTTCTTTCTGCCCGATGGCGAGCGTTCGTACCATCCATCAATGACCGCTGATAACAAACGTCTACTTTTATATAGCATTATGAGCTTTCTAAATACGTTTTGGGTGCTCGTCTCTTTTCTGCCATTTTGTTAATTACCTCGTTAGTAAACCAATCGCACACAAAAGCAGCAAAGCTTGAATTTCCTCCAAACAAAACTCAAAACAAACACGCAGACTGGGGGGAGCAGTCGCACGCAGTTCAACATCACTAATCTTTCCGGGCCGATACTTTAGTCCGCGGTGTAAACGCAGTAAGCAAGCGGTCTGGGGCAAAACAATGTTTCTATGAAAAAAGTTCCTGGGACAAAATAGTTCCTGGTAATTGCGGTGGAAACGCGGCTTATGGAGATTTTTGTGATGCAACAGTTGGGAGTACACAATGATGTGGAAACAAAGTACTCAGGGATGTGATTTTTCCGGATTAATCCGGAATTCCGGATTTTCCGACCTGAAAATGTGACCTACGTGAATCATGCAGATCTGTAAAAAAAAAAAAAAAAAAAAAAAAAAGAGGGGGGCGGGTGTCGGCAGCCGGAGTGAAAAGGAGAGAATATGAGGACATAACCCATAACTGGCTGACGTGCGTATTTGCGTTCAGCCAGAGAATGTCTAATTGGTTCAGCTTGTTCACCTGCTCAATTTCGTATCTCTAGTCGCTCTCGCGCGCTGGTATCGTTGTTAGTTGACAAGAACATCACAGTTAGGTCACCAGGGCTGGGCGATATATCGATATATTTCAAATTTGCGCTATGATCCTTGCTCCAAGCAAGCTGCTGACTGCTTTTGTATGAATATGTATATCGTGCATTCTGTCAGTTGCAGTCCTGACACCTCCGTCTCAACAGCATTAGTGTACAACGCGACAAATACTCGCAATATTAACGCAGAGGAACGGCTGTCTGTTCAGCGAGTTCACAAAAGTTAATTTGCATGTGCTTTAAAGCCTTGCAGGTTAAACATGTCATTCACTGCTGATACGCTGTTCTGAGCGCGAACACCCGACGTGCACATGCACTAAAAGCTTGTCTAACAGCGCCTGGTTGCTGGACTAAGTTATCTTTCGAGTATTATTTCGCTAATACTCTCAAATACACACAAGGTTTACATAAGAACATTTGGTTATGTCTAAATTCAAAGCAAATTGAGAGAAATCTGCTTGTCAAATGCTCCGTGTAGGCTATATTAGACGTGTCGCGTACAGGTCTTAAAGTGACAGTAGCCCTAATAATAAAAATGCAGCCGCTTGTTCTTAAAGGGATAGTTGACCCCAAAATAAAAATTCTGTCATTATTTACTCACTGTAATGTTGTTCCAAACCTGTATTAATTTATTTCATGTGCTGAACAAAAAAGAAGATATTTTGAAGAATGTGGGTAACCAGACAGTTGCTGGTCCCCATTGACTTCCATAGGGAAAAATTTACTATGGAAATCACTGGGGAACATCAACATTCTTGGTTACCGACATTCTTCCAAATAACTTAAATAACTTGAACAGAAGAAAGAAACTTTTTCAGGTTTAAAACAACTTGAGAGAGTAAATGATGAAAATTATTTTTTTGGGAGAACTATCTATAATTTAATGTTAATTAAATAAAACACAGAGGAAATCACTCACTGCTCTTGACTGAGAACTGTAATAGTAGCTTTAATAAGAATCAATGTATAATTTATACAGTGAAGACTATATTTGACTTTGATTGAACATTTGCTCTCACTTTGCGGAAAAGATATTGTGATATATATTGATCGGTGGAGGGGGGGTCGGTACATTTTCCTGCTTTTTTGTCCTTAGCCAATCACATGCCTGAGTACTGATTTCATGTTTTAATAATTGAGCCCGCTCCAAAAAATTGACATCAGTTTATATATGAATTTTTTTATTGAATGACTGATCATAGTTTTTCCAAGAATTGATTCATTTGAAGTAAAATTCTAACTCTAGTTTGCAGTTACTGCCCATTACTCGCACATCGGTTACGTGTTAAACGTGATGGCTAATTAGGTTTCACTTCCCAAATATTACAGTGCAAATGAATTGTGTCTTTGACCCGATTATTCCAAAGAGTTTTATTCAGATAAAAGTTTAGAAATGCCTCAGATTAAGCATACCGCTGCTTTTAACGTGAACCTTTATTGCTCTTCAGGAATACTGTTGAAAGCCCAAGCATTCAGTTCACATGGAGTTCATACAATTTCACTTTTCACAAAAGCAGTGAACACATCATAATCTACAAAATCTAATTTAAAAATTCTACATATCAAAAAGGAGCTGTGGAAATAAGTATGGGGAGGAGGGTATACATGCCTGTAGGAAGCATGTAAAGTATTTTAAGAGATGTGGGTGTTGACAGTGTTGCTCGTTTAAACCTTCATACAAATGTTTGCCATTGTTCGATGAAACAAAATGAAAAGCTTATGACAAATAAGGATGGCTCAATAGTGGTTAAGCACATTATGTCGGTTGAAAAGACAGGCTCACTATATTAAGTTACACATTGCAACCAACAGCACTCAAGTATCTAGTGCATGGAAAATCACATTAGTCCATTTTAGAATCTATTTACCAGCATCAGTGGATTAATACATTTCGGTGCTATGCTGGGAAGGCAGTTAAAATCAAAGAATCTAAAAATAAAAGAAAAAGGAAATCTGTCTAATTCTGCTATTGAGCACTTGGTGCTTCAAGCCAGCAGATGAATACAGAAGGCAATTTGGGAGAAATTGGGGTGTTCTCCTGGAATGTTTAGACTGGTCTGTCTGTCAACGGGAATCCTGAGATCATTCGTTGACTATTCAAAACTAAAAGGAAGTGCCCCTACAAACATGTGCACACATTCACACAAATTCATTTGCCACATTTTCCCTCGTAGAAGAACAGGAGAAAGACTGACGTGAAGCGAAAGGTGTCGAGTTGATAGACGCTCGTGATTAGAACAGGATTACAGAAAACGGCCATGTACGCAAGGCTTTCTTGTTATTCGATGGCAAATGCTCCACTAAACCACCAGAAAGATGAGCTTCCAGTTTTTGAAGTTGAACCCATATTAAGTCAAGATGCCCTGAGAAGGGTCATAAGGAGGAGATGTTTTCACGAGAGGTCTTTAGGGACGTCACCGGATGCCCTCCTCTCCTGGTCTATAAAGGATCTGCTAAACTTGCAGGATAAGTGATTTTCGGGGTGTTTGTACAGTAGAGTGTAAAAAAAACCGCTTCAGTCTTGCTCCATGGTGTCACCTGCAGTCTCTGAGCTGTCTGAAGTGATTTCTGCAGTAGTACTGCCCTCTGCTGTCGGCTCTGTGGAACTGCTGGGACATGCAGATCGAGTCTCTGCGCTGGACACTCCCTCGTCACTGCTGTTATTGCTGCTACTGCTGCTGCTGCTGCTGACTGGGTCGTATTTCTCCTCGGTGCCCTCTTCCCTCTCAGGCTGCTGCTCTGATAGGTCCGATTCGCTGGCGGTCGCCTGACTGTGGGAGGGGTCGGGGGAATCTTCCGAAGCAGATTTGTCAACCCCGTTTTCTACGACCTCTGACTGTGTACTGGAGGGTTCTGTAGAGAGAGGAGCAGAAAATGTCATGTATGCAAACAGCTGCTGATATGCAAAGATATAATATATTAGCACAGCAGTTACTCAACATGACCAAGCTGCTTGAAATAAAACAATTTATACATGCGACTTATTTTATACTGATATACTTGTAGTTTATTTTATACTGATATACTTGTAGTTTGATCATTTGTTCTTATTTTCTTGTTTTATTTATTTGCTAGCAGTCATTTCCCCCCCGAACCGTACCGAAACCGTGACCCTAAAGCCATGATAAATTTGAACGCAGGATGTTAGAAAAGGACATACCTTGGTCTTCAGCGACAAATTTGTCAGGTTTATTATCCTTCACCTCCGCAGTGACGTCTGATGAGGACTGCGGTAGATCCGATGAGCTCTCTGCTATTGATATGCAGGACAACGGCTTTTCACCTGGTTCTTTCTCCATCCCATCTTCATCATCATCATCTTCCTCTTTGTCAAACTTGAGTCTCTTTGCTTCAGGTGTTTCAGGATTCGTTGCATCTTCATCTTCACAATGTTTACTCTTCACTGGACCAACGTGTGAACAGTCTGCTTCTGATGCTGAAGACTCACTAAAAAAAAAAAATATATATATATATAAAAAACATTATATTTGAAATTTTCTTCTTTAATGATGATTTTTATCAGACTTGTATATTTAAGTTCAGTAATTTCACTTAAATTACAATTAATAGGTAATTATCATTGCCATTTAAGTGAAATCACTGAACTTAAATATACAAGCTTGATAAAAATGATCATTATAGAAGAAAATTTCAAATGGCACTTAGAGGCTTTTGCATCTGAACTCTTCATATACGTATATAATGTGTGTGTGTGAAGTCGCAGTGACGGAAACAGTGACATTCCAATTTAAGTTTGAAGGGAGTAAAGCCTGCGTTTAAGCTATTAAGGGAATGTAATTTTGCCAAAGAAGACTTACATTTAAGATCAACCTACTATAATGTAATATGTTACCATATCATCACGCTTAACACTGAGAATTGGAATAATGTGACGATCAGATGCGATATCTAAATCAGAGACAATCATAGGTTCGGCTGTGTGGCGCGTGGATGATTTATTTTTAGCAGCAGATTCAGGTGACGTTAGAGCTGATCCATGCATCTCTAATGCACACACTGGCATTTGGGACTTACTTGACCGTTCTCTCTGATTCCTCAGAGGCCTGTTCTTTGCTTTCTGTGCTGTCAGGAAGGCCGTTGGTGGCTACACTGCTGGACAAGGAGAGTTTTGGTCTGTTCAGTGGCCTGGGTGTTCCTGGACCATTCACATTTCTATCACAGACAATCAAAGGCACATCAAAATCAGGTACATCTAGTCTCTCTTTACAGTGAGCAATAACATTTCAAACTCAATTAGTTTAGTGACTAATAAGGCGGTTTTCAAAGTTTCCACAATGGTGGTTTAAGTGAAACTCACCTATCTGGAGGGAACATGACACCATTCATTCTGTTCACACAACCTGACCCTTTTTTCCTTTAAAAAAAGATGCATAATAGTATTAAATACAGCAGAACGATTCTAAAAACATTACAAGAATGACTAAAAGCTGATATTAAAAGCTGCCCAAAATAGAGCAGAAAGAGAGTTTAACTCACTCTGAGGAAGGATACACACAACTGACCACCATCACATTCTGAGAAAAAAAAAAATAAAAATTTAATCTTCCTCAATTATCAACTTAAAAAAAAAAAAACACACACACACACACACACACACAAAATAACACAACATACCTTCTCCACACCCCTGAGGAACTTTTCTGTTCCTGCGTAGTTTCTTTTTGGCTCAGTAAGAAGCTCACAAAGACGCTGAATTGTGAAAGGAATCCTAAAGCAAAAAATCATTTTCAATTTTAATATTTTCACACAGGGATGAAAACAACTAGGGCTGGGAATCACCAAAAGGCCCCACGATACAATATCATTGTGATTCTTAAGCCACAATAAATTATTGTGATTTTAAACATTTTGCGTCATGCTGAGTATTACAGTGAAATGCATTAAGATTACCTTTTCTCAACTGCAAATGTCCCCAAAGGAAAACTTTGTCCATATACGTTTTTATCTAACAAGATAAAGTTCTCATCTTCATATCCATCTCCTTCGTTCAATTTTTTCCTTCCTCAAATTTTAGACATTTTAATAGAAATTACAGTTGTCAAATTAATTGTCAAAAGCCAATGTATTTGTTTTTAAAATACAAATTAAGTGAATGTGCTTCCTTAAAACACTGCTCACTGTGCCTCTCCGAGAGAGAAATTATTTACTTTTTACAAATTGTTATTATGTCCCGCATTTATGCACAATAATCGCAATCCTGAGCTAAAAAGCAGGCGCTAAATCAATTAATACTTGGCCTCCATTTGTCAATAATATAACCCCACTCAAAATAACAAGATTACGCTGTATCGATGTTTTTCCCCACCTCGAACTGTGAAATATGTCAGCCGTCTCTTACCCATTGTATCCGTTGACGATTTTGAGAATCCTCTGCTTCATCTCCTCAAAGGGAATGTACTCAACGTTAGGATTGGCAGGTCCTCGTTGCTCTGGACACGAGGCTTTAAAATCATCCATCACTTTCTCCAGTTTGAAGAGGAAGTAGTTTTTAAACTGAGACCACTGAATGCTGAGGAAAGTTGTAAATGATTAAATAAAGAAAATTAGAAACTTCTCTATTCTAATAGTTTTACTCTCACAACACACTCTGAATGAGTAAAGTCGTGTTTGAAAATTGCGATTGCCTTTTCTGCTCCATTGTGACGTATATATCCAAGCTTAACAGCTTCTCGAAAAGAAACGTAGGGCGAGACGTCAGAATTGAACAGTTGTTGTTTTCGAATTGATGCGATCTCTTGTGAGTGGCAGGATTATTATTTTCGCCTTCACACCAGTGCAACCTGTCACTCACAGGAGATCAACCAATAGCAAACCACGACCATCCAATCAATTCCCCATAGACAAAATCAAGTCCTGACCAACATTTTTTCTTGTTTAATTGAAGCAGTTTCAATGGTATATACACGTCACAACAGGGAAGAAAAGACTATAGAGAATGTAAAGATGACATCACAGCCTGTCTTTAGACCCCATATATCGACCCCTTTCCCCTATAGACCCCTTTTTGCTAAGGTAGTGTGATTGTGAAATATGTCACCATTGCATGGAGACATGCCATATTAAACTGGCATCATCGTTCAGTGAGAAAACTGGACAACACTATACCTTTTTTCACCTTTTCTACATGTAAAAACACTATGGGAAGCAAGTTGAGGGGGTGATGGGAAGACGTTGGATATATCTATTAACATGGTCACTGATTAAACCCATTGAATAACAATAAAATAATCACATTGCTGAGTGTTTTTGAAAGTTTTGTTTTTGTTTGCGGATATGACTGTTGCAGTTTGCCGGCTTGTGAATGTGAATTAGCAGAACTTGCACACAGCCACTACAAAACAGGTTACAAACTTCTAGGGATTGACTTTGGCTGTCTAGTGTAGAAATAAAAATAAAAAAAACAGTCTGTGTCAGTGTCTGTCCACTGAATGTGACCCAGATTCTCAGATTCCCCATCATGACCATGGGAAAGTGAATATTTACAATGACAACAATAAAACTTGTTACACTTAAACGTTTCAAAATAAAATATGGATAGACTTCTTTCAGCTTGTTGAACACATTGTTGTTGACTTTTATAATCCCCGTGGTAAAATTAATTAAGTCGAAAGTCGAGCAGTACAATAAATAAAATCGTGCATTGGACTAAAAGCACAAAAGACTGCTATACAAGTTTTATTCTGCGTGAACATATCCATATATTATTTTTAATCAATGTAGAATTTCTATATCTCACTTTGTTGAAATGATAATTACTCTTTTATGAGTTAAACATCATTAAGGAAAACAACAAATGGTATTAATTTGTTTATTAATTTCAGTATGTAGCATACTAGATCCACTAAAGATCGAGGCACCGCCCCAGAATGCAATGCGTTGTGATGTAACTTTCTCCATTGCTATTTCTATTTCATGCTGACTTTAAAATACTTGTGAATAAAGCAATATTCTCTCTCTCTTTGAGAGTGTTGGACTTACATGGTCTCTCCTGTTCTCGCAACATGGGATAGAAACTGGTCCAAAATCGGGCAGGTTTCTTTTTCTCCTTTCTTCTCGAAATCTACAGTGAACAGAGTAAACAATAGTGCTTCATTAATATCATGTGAAATGTTTCTTTCGTACTATTGTGTTTTTCAAAATGACTGACATTTTGTTTTACTGTCATTGCCTGTCATCGCTTGTAGTGTGCGTTCACGCGGTTATTTTGTATAAAAAATGACAATAAAGTACTTTAAAATTGACATTTCTGTTCCAGACACCTCTACAAAGTTAAATCACACAAATAAGCGCCCGACAAACTTTTTTTGCTGACTATGCAGCCAAGTTAATGCAAGTAAGAAGTTTCAGACAGAGTAAATAAGCGACTGAACCGGTGTATTCTGTGCTCACATAACAACAGTGTGGCTCACAGCTAACCGGCTTTCTATCTGTTCCCGTGTAGCAGAGGACTTTATCAACTTCCAACGTGGTACATCTACAAGATCAACTCATAGACATTATCTTTGTATTGTTGAGAATCGATCGATATCGATTATTAGTGACATTTAAAGCTTTTCCGGCAATACCAGCACCTAGCATTGGCTGCTAGTTTGATTTACTAGCTTAGCTTACAAGCTAACGAATTTGCCAAACCTTTTCTGTTATTCATTATTTGTTAGCGGTACCTCGAAATGCTTCCAGAAGTGTATCGATTTCCATTGTGGAGGTATGTTTGCTACACTCTGGTCTCTCTGAGTCCAGCTGGAAACAGAAAGATGGCAACAGCGACACAGAGAAAACAGCAGCAAATCTTTAATATGGCGTCGGTGACGTCACTACCCAAATGCTGTTACTGAGCATGCGCCAGGTCTGGATGTTTATGAAAACTGTTCTTTTTGCAAAGACCAAGAAACAAGTTTGTTGTTAATTTGTTTCATATCACTCTGTAAATCCTATGCACCAGTCTACGTCAAATAAAACGTCGAAGGTTATATAATAAGCAGACCTTGTAACATCTGTACTGTCATATTTAGACTTAGTTAGAGGCAGTGATTTATCAGTCTAGAAAGAACATAATAAAGCAGTTCTGTTTTTGTTTTGTTTTATCTTTTATGTATTGCTTATGAGGTTGCATGAAATAGTACTTACAATGCCATCTAATAAAGAATGTCATTGAAGAGTAACTAAATAATAGCATAAGAATTTTGGATCTCACAATTTATAGTCAAATGAAGTCAAATGGTTAATATTAACAGATATGTAATTAATTTAGTAAAATAGAATAATGAATATGTCTAAATGTATTTGCAAGATACTGTCAATTAAAAGGTGACCAGAGGGATGCAGACAGTGTATGCACCATAAAAAAGTATTTTATAGCCTATAGGCGATATAAGTTAATTGTTACTTATGAGAATATGCCCAACATGTGTCTTACCTTTACAACCAACATTTATCTTTTTAATAGTGTTTTCTCTTCTGTGTTACATCTAAACTTTCTATAAGTTCTTTATTAAAATTGCTTGTCGGTGATCCAACAAATAGAGCTTACACAAATAGAAACATATATACATACACACACACACACATGCATGCGTACGTCCATTCACCATGATACATAAATAGACGCATGCACATACATACATACACGCATGCATACATACATACGTACATAAATTCATACATACATACAGTACATAAATACATGCATATATACATGCATGCATACATACCTACATACATTAATGCATTCATACATGCATACATACATGCAAACGACATCTGAATTCTCATAGAGTGCTAAAAAGAGTATATGGATCTGATCTGATTTTGCTGTCATTTTCTAATCTACTACTTTCTTCGTCTGAAGTTACGTGCAAAATCTGATGATGATGATTTGAGATGATCCAGATTGCATCTTGTGCTTCAATAGAAGCAAGAAAATCTGACTTTTGTGCTAAGACACAAGATCAATGGCACATTTACTCATTTAGTTAGGGAGTTAAAAATTTATTTTTCAAGTTACTGTATATCAAAATCATGTTTTTCTGCAGACAAACCAGACTGGGAGACCAACTAAAACCAGCAAATCAACTTAGACAGGTTTGAGCTGTGTTTTTTTATTTTTTTTATATATATATATATATATAGCCTATATTTATTTTTGCTCATTTCCAGGTTTTACATTTATAAACTATTACATTACATTTTGATTCCCAGTTTTTTTTAATTTCATTGTGGACTTAATTGGACTTCACTCTATATCCTGAAGGCGACATGGAATAATTTATTTATTTATTTGTTTGTTTGTTTGTTATGTAGCTGCATAGGTTACAATAAAAGTATGCTGTATATAATTTTCCAATGAGCACATTTCTTTCTAAAACATAAGACTTTTAACCCTGCGGAGGCTGTGATTGGCTCAGGGCGAGACCACGTGACGGACCGACGCCTCGCGCTGCAGCGGTCAGCGAGTGCAAGTGTGCGATAACAGCAGCAGCGGCTCTGTCTGGAGCTCACACTGTACATTACAGAAGCCCCCTCCTCTGGAAGACGGTGTTTCTCCCATTATGGGCGACAAGAAAAGCCCATCCAGGTATAGAAACATCTAATTTCCTCTGTCTTTTCATAAAGCATCTTGCGCGTTTGTGTACATTGAAGAACAGCCGCGTAGTGCGGTTAAAGTCTACTTATTTTTCCTGGTCGGATTTAACGGAAAAAAAAGCGCAGCCATGGCGGATACGAAGCCTTGCCTGACTCCCGGTATCCAGCTTTAGACAAAGGGAATTTAGGAAACGCCTCCTCTCTTCTTCGTTCTTCGCCTTTTTTTCAACAGATAAAGCCCTTTTATTCTTTAGGCGTGCAAAATCGTCAAATTGCAAGTGTTATTGTGTGGTTGTAAAGGACAGGCGTCTTCTACGACAGCACGCAGAATTAAGTGCATATGATGATGACACTCGCACTAATTAGGGTGCAGCATGCTATTTAAATACCCTAACCATTTCCTCTTTAATTCTTGCAGGCCAAAAAGACAAGCCAAGCCCTCTGCAGACAACGGATTTTGGGACTGTAGCGTCTGCACCTTCAAAAACAGTGCAGAGGCATTCAAATGCAGTATATGTGATGTGCGGAAAGGTACATCTACAAGGTAAAGTGACACTGCAGCTTGTAAGAGGGAGTTAGGCATTCATAGCCATCATAAACACATTGCACATGCATGCAGCGAGGATGTCAAAATGGATATTAAGGCTTGTTGTTGTGGATTGTGTCTTTATCCATGCTGACGTCATTTGATTCCTGTAGAATTTCAATGACACTCTCTAGGACAGGATCCGGCTGGTATGGAAGTGTCCTGGTCTGTGCGCAGGGCCCCATTATATGATCCTATAGGAAATGAAATGCTGCATTAAGCATCTGATTTGTAAGTGCAGCGTTATTGTTTTGTTACGCTGAGCTGTTTGTTCAGTACTGTGCAAAATATCAAACACCCTGCAGATTTATATACCGCTGTGGTCACTAATGCACTGATGCTATTATATTAGTAATGTTATGTGCTTGAATTTAGGGTACGATGTAGGAAAGATGTAGGAAAGGGGTCTGTCTGGGAAAAAAAAGGATGCATTTAAAAAATGTTGGAGTTGATCATCAGCATGTGTGTAATTATTTTGCTAAAGCAAAGCACAGATGGTAGTGTATAATTATGCGAGCTGTTTTAAATGTCCCAATAGTGGATAATGAGATACAGTGGGGATATTTCTGACTCTTTTTCTAGGTCACTATATCAAATAAGTGGCATTGAACATGTGAACGGTTCTGTACAAAATATCAGAAACATTAGGTTCTTTCCTGAGCATTCTCAAAAAAAAAAAATTCTCTTTATTCAAATTTTATGCTGACAATTCTAATAAAAATATTGTATAAATGTGTTATATGCTTAAAAATGAGGGTATTAATTCGCCAGTGGTCTCAGACTTTTAAACCCCAGTAAATTTGCAGTTTTTCATCTTTCATGTTTTTCAAAGGATTGCTCTGATCATGAAGGAAACACCATATCCGTTTAAGTTTTGCTCCATTACCACGTGGGATGAATGTGGCTCTATCGCAGGTGTTTATATCTCTGTCAAAGTGACAGTCTTTTCATGTATTCTGTGTGCGGTGTGAAGTATGCAGGCATCTCCTCTCGGCATAAATTGCCTGCTTGAATGTTGATTTTCTAGCTTTGTTGAAGCAACAGGATAAGTCCGTGCTCTCTTGTAGAGAGTTTGTTTGATGATGCCGTTCTGCTGTGACTGAGAGTGAGTGTCATCTACACCAGAGCAGCAACAGCTGAGGGTAATTTCCCTACCGATTGCCGGTTATTCAGAATGATATCTGACGATACTGATACAGATGGTTTAATTTTCTTAAAGGGTTGGTTCACCAAACAATGCTGTAATTTATCCCATCCCATTATTTATTCACCTTCAAACCACCCAAGGTGTATGTGACTTTATTCTTTCATCCAAACACATTTGGAGTTATAGTAAAAATTATCCTGGCTCTTCCAAGCTGTATAATGCTTGGTATTTTCATGTATCATGCATGTTGAAAAGCTGTAAAGCTGCTTTGAAACAATATGTATTGTGAAAAGCGCTATACAAATCAATTTGAATTGAATTATAATGGGAGGGTATGGTAACTTTTGAAGTGCAAAAAAGCGCATCTATCCATCATAAAAGTAATTCATATGACGATAGTGGGTTAATAAATGCCTTCTGAAGCGAAGCCATGCAGAAAATATCCATATTTATAACTTTATTAAAGCTACAATACCTAAGTTTTTATTCCGGCTAGAGGGCGCTATATATTCAAAACACCAACAACGGCTTTGCCTGATGACGCCGTGGAGGAACGCGGAATGATGGGAACTGTTGTTTTCAACTCCACCGTGGATAAATCAGTCAGACGGGAATCAAAAATTAGTTGTCATGGATGAGGTAAAGTTCGATTTCTATAACTGTTGTGTTTAATGACACGCTTTTTTTTAATAAAACTGACATAACCGCAAGAAAAGTAACGTTTAAAAGTAAATTAGTTATCACAGATGTTAGGGTAGAGCCGGGACGGTTGAAACACTTTTCAGATAAGCGTCGTTTTCTAAGATACAGCCAACAGTTCACATTAGTATTCGCGGTGAATATGACCTTACGATTTTTCACATCATATACAACAAGACATTCTAGCGATAATACTAATTGTTTTGCATCGTTTACTGACATGAAATTTGAATACAGAACACGAAGTTACTCAGCTGTCAAGTAAAACACATGCAAGATTGACGTGTCTTTCTAGTTAGAGTTTTTCACGAAGTTCTCTCCATTTAGGAAATGCCACACCGATGTTGAGCTGGTTTTATTTCTCTTGTCCCAAATTCTTCTTGGGTCGTTTGGTTGACCCGTTCGTTGACGTTTGCGTTTATGAGACTTGTCTTTGTAGACAGAACCAGGTGCAATCGCTAAAGAATAATTGTGCTCCATTCCATAACAAATGCGCGAAACAAGCCGACGTTTGTGGCTTGATAGACGCTAACTCACAACTACAACTTCCGCATTTGTCCAGGACTACACGCAGTACGAGCGGAAACTGAGGTAATGCGGAAATAACGCGATTTACTGGCGACTCCCAGCTCACCCCTGCTCACACGCCCCGTTTCCTTGGTTAAAATCTCAATTTAAACATTGTTTCAAACATTTGGAATATTGTAAGTTATCATCTTAACTAAATATATAACACTGGCCTTTTAATTTAATTTTAATGCAAAAATCTTAGGTATTCCACCTTTAACTATATTGGCTTCTGGTAACAAGCGTACGTGAGTCTAGTGTCAGCGGAAGAGTGAACTCTGACCCGACACATGACGTTTGAGGCACGAGTAGCGTAAGCTTAGGTTGACAGGTGTTTTGTTTTACTCTATCCTCTGGGCAATGTGTCGGGTTAGGGGTCACCCTGCAGCCGCAAAAAGCTAGTTATTATTATAGCTAATGCAGTTTTAAATATGAATATTTTTCTTACACAAACATATCAATTCGCTTCACAAAGCCTTTATTAACCCCTTGGAGCCGTATTGATTATTATTTAGGATGGATGGATGCACTTTTTTGAGCTTCATAATCTCCCCCCCCTCCCCCCCATTCACTACCATTATAAAGCTTGGAAAAGCCAGGATATTTTTAAATATAACTCCGATTGTGTTTGTCCAAAAGAAGATAGTCATACACCTAGGATGGCTTGAGGGTGAGTAAATCATGGGATAATTTACGTTTTTGGGTGAACAATCCCTTTAAGTGACATTATTCACAAGCTGCTTTACTGATGTCTTTCCGCGGTTGAAACACTGATTGAGCGATTACATGAGGCATGAGACATTTCGGTAAGTTGTATTGTATCTTTTAACATGTCTTCGAGCCAGACCAATATATCGGCAGGCCGATATTATCGGCCGATATTAGGCATTTTCCAAACTATTGTATCGGCAGCTATAATGGCCGATAAATGAATATTTCAAAAATATAATAAAAACGGACGTCGGACGAAACATGCTTCAACCATGTCATGAGTGTTGGAGTTGTATAGTCATCGGTGAAGTGTGTTCATGGTGAGTTGGTCACGAGACATACATTACCTGAATAACAATTAAAAGAACATCTCCATCAGTTCTCTTAACTCAAATAAGCATGACAAAATGTGTGACTATCATGTCCAGTTTTGCTGCTGTTACATAAGCCGAGAGTGAAGTGGAATCAGCTAGTAATACTTACGTTACGTTGTTACAGTGTAGTTGACTGACTGTCCTTTTAACTTTTAACTTTTGACAATGTGACTGAAGTATTTCTTTAATAGCAAGTGACGGTTATAGCAATGAGATGTATCATCTCTCCTCGGCCTGTTTTATTGAAAATGTATGTTTTACAATTTGCAGCATGACGCTATCCATTGCTAAATTATGACTCATCATAGACTAGCTAACCACAAAGCTAGCTAATGCCACTATCATCAGTGGAAGGCCGCTAACATTAACATTAATGAGCTTTGGTTCCTCTGTTCTGTTGCAACAATGAAAGGAAACTAGTTTCTTTTTAAAATGCTTTAACATATTATTTTAGTTAAAACTCATACATAACTAATGTTAGGGAAATCTGTTAATGTTTTGTTGCTCGTTTCTGAAAAAAAAAATATCGGCCGATATATCGGAATATCGGATTTTAAAACCAACAAATATTCGTATCGGCCTTCAAAATCCTTTATCGGTCGGGCTCTCATGTCCTTGGATGTTCATGCATGGTTTGTGCTATAACACGTATTGAAGAGGAAGAGAAGACTCGCGCTCCGGACACTAAAGCAATCTGTCACCTCACATTTAAAGGGTTAGTTCACCTAAAAATTAAAATGATGTCATTAATGACTCACCTTCATGTCGTTCCAAGCCCGTAAGACCTCCGTTAATCTTCGGGACACAGTTTAAGATATTTTAGATTTAGATTTAGATTTAGAGTTTTCTGTCCCTTCATTGAAAATGTATGTACGGTACTGTCCTTGTCCAGAAAGGAAATAAAGAGCGGCAAAACACAATTTGTTTAAATTCCGTGATAAAATGGATGGAAATAAAAAGACTTTGTATCGGTAGTAACAAAGCTCTTTGCGATTATTAGATTGGTGGCGCACTAAAAATGATATTTGGTATGGGAAAAACTGAAGCTGGTAACCCTGGCTTGAACTACAGGTGATTCATAGGGTCAAATAGAGCCTGCTTTGTCGCTATTGTTATTGTCACGTTAACTTAGACAGCCCTAGATTCAACACAAGATATTTTCTTCACACACACAGTATGATTTGCAGTTGCAGTTTTTCCACCCCCTTATGATTGACAGAACATCATTGGCTGTTTTAAAACTGGTGGCCGAAAATAATTGGTTGATACATCTGTGCATTCTTAGGACCACACAGAAACAGTATTTTGCTGTAGAGTGGACAACACACCTATAGTAATGGTCAAAGTAGTTTTTCAGTTGTCAAACTTTGCTATGGGGATTTTGGCAAAACTCGAAACTGTGATATAACGCCATAATCGCATAATCGGGGGCATAATTTTACCAGTCTAGGTAAAGGACGTTGGACGTTGCAGCAAAGATAATATTTTTATTTGGAAAAACGAACTTTGTTCTTTTAATGAGATTAGAGAATGGAGATAATGTTCTGTCGGTATGAAGTTAAATCTGGAGCAGGTAATATAATTAGAGCATCATAGAGAGCCGCCAGCGGGGTATTATTAACTCAGATCCATGAATATTTACTGTAGTTCTCTCTTAGCTGAAACTCACTCTTTTTTTCAGAGGTAATGTTTCCAGTACACACCCCTCACTCATACTCTTAAAGCAAACTCGGTTGCCTAGAATTGATCTCTCAATGCTTTAATATAGTATTGAGAATATTGAGACATGAAACTCCATCATGTGTTGTAAAATTATTGATAGAATGATATATCCAGCGCTGGATTTGCCTCATATTGTGAAAAAGGCAAAAGCTACTTTTGGACCCCCTCAACCGTCAAACCATATGACCGAAACTACTGACCGCTACTTTTAAAGGAAATAAGTGGGAAAGACACAATTTAAAAAAAAAATAATTAAACACTGTGATGTCAAATTTGATAGTGTGTGTCATTATTATATCATTAACACTTTACCAAAATCAAGTTCAAATGAAGTGTTTTTTCCATGAATGTTTTTTTTTTTGTCATTATATCAGCTACATCGGAGGCAGACAGTCCATTGCGTACATTTTTATTAGCTTAAAGCTATGAAGACTATTGTAGCTATGTATGTGGGCACTTGTTTTTACCCTGTTTTTCTGTTGTTGATTATTTTTTTTATTTATTTTTTTGTCATTTGGCCAAAATCTCACAATATAATGTAGCGCTACGCACAGGCCGTTTTGGCTGTGGCTCGATGACAAATGCAAGACACTCTTATCCACTCCTCAAATACATAAAGGATTACCCTTTATATAGTGTTGTTGAGTAAAGAAAATGCTGTATTCAGAGAACCAGTTCTTTATTTACCCGTGCATCGCAAATAAGCAGTGATGGTCCAAACTGCTTGTGGCACTTCATTCAGGATAGAGATGGGGCGGAGTTATGAGGTTTGACTGGCAGTTTGAGGAGGTAATGGCGTTATGAGAGTTATGTCACAAGCTCTTTTTTAGTATTTCTCATTGGTTAAATATTTGCAAAACCCACAGACAGAGGTAGAGGGTGACCATAGTAATGATTTATGTTAAAAATTACGATATTTTAAATTGTATTCATTTATAAAGTTATTGTATATCATAGTTTTAGCATTAGAGTGAACTAATAAGAAATAAAAAATATAATTTATTTTCATTTGTAGAAGCATAGGCACATGCTTAGAATGCCTCTGCATAAATCCAATATATTAGCCAAGTCATTTCCATTTTGAGAGTATCTGCTTTGGTCAATAGCATGCCATTTTTCCAAACTAATTTCCATACATCCATTTAATAGTTTTCCTTATTTTTACTATTAAAACTAATATGGAAACTAGTAGTACGTGTGTCCAAAATCTGCTGAACATATTAGGGTGCAGGTAAAATGGGACATGTTAGGTTTTGTATTTAACATTTCATTCATCATTTCTAAAATGGTGTCGTGTTTGGGTTGTCTGGCATCATATATTAAAACGCCAGTGGCAAAGTAGCAGAAATGGTCCCACTTTACCTGAGTTCACCCTGTCCTGCTCCATTATTGGCATAGCACTTGATTTCTTGTACCATTATCTTTTCCAGAAAACCTAGGATAAACTCTCAACTCGTGGCACAGCAGGTCGCTCAACAGTGCGCCGCCCCACCCCCAGCCAAGAAAGAAAGAAGGGAAAGGACAGACAGACACCTTCCTGACGACGACCACTTCGACATGGACAACTCCGACTCAGATAGACTCAGCAGTCTCCACCCTGACTCCGACCATCCCGAGAGATTAGGTCTGGATGGAGGTCAGCTTGAACGTGGACATTCTCATAAGGATCGGAGACAGGAACGCGGGCTGGACAAACCGCAAATGCTCGATACAGACAGGGGGCCTGAGCGAACAGGACTGACCCCAAACCTTCTTCAGCAGCAGCAGCAGCAGCACAACAGAACAGACCGAGAGCACACGGACAGAGCAATGCTGGAAAAACTTCAGCCTCACAGAGAGCACATGGATAAGGATCATCCTCACACGGCAGACTCTGGAATGCAGCCCGCAGAGAGGATGGGTGCAGAGAGAGACGAAATCAAAAAAGGGAAAATAGAACGAGCCATGGTGGAGAAACCCAAAGAGAGACATAAAAGCCTGACGCCCAGTAAAAAACCCACTGCTAAGAAGATAAAGTGAGTGGTGTTATGCAACCATGCTCCGCAAATAGTCTTTTATGGTCCTGGTTTGATCCAATCAGATTAGGGCTGCACAATTAATCGCAATTAACATGAAATCACGCTTAAATCGATTTGGCTTATTGCGATTATGAAATCGCAAAGCTGTGATTATGTATTTTTTTATTTCTTATTTTTTTATGCGCAGCTTGTCAGTGACGTGCGGCTCTGTGATCAGTAGTAGTAAATTCTGCTTTATCTGAAAGCAATGTAAGTTTGAGTCGTTTATAACGTGCAACCAAACATGAACTCCAAACTCGCTTCATAATGACAGTTGAGCTCATCCTTTTGTGAGATGATGTGGCTGCTTACACAGAATAAAGCGGTCGTGTGTTTATTAGTCATGTTTAATCAATCAAAGCTTTCAATCTTCTGTTTATTCAGCTACAGCGATAGTATGAAGCCCACAGGGATTTCCTGGGAAGATGTGCGTTGTCTACTTCTGCATATTTGCCGTGTCTGCGTCCGAGTCCTCTCTGCTCTCAGGTGGAGCAGCATTTACTACTGATCACAGAGCTGTGCTGCACATTAAATAATTAGCCTTTGCCAAATCGTGTGCGGTTTAATTTCTATTCATTGTGCAGTCGTAAATCAGATATTGGTATAAGGGCTGTCAAAGACAAACACATGCAACTAATTCATGATGTCAATTTCTTCTAAACCTGTTGACACGTTGTCAATTTTACATTTATAGGGTGCAACAGTCAGGTTCCAGAAGTAAAAATCCCAATAATTTCGAATTGATTTTTGACGATAACTTATAAACCATTTAAGATGCAACAGCGACTGTGAGCTAAACATTTGTTAATCAGTGGTATATTTGTTGAAGCCATCAGCCTGCATTATTTCTACTTATTTTTAAATAATAAAGTTTAAAGGTTGGGTAGGCAATTTTGGAGAGGCTAGCGATAGCAAGCTAGCTTTGAAGAGAGAGTTTCCAAAGCCACACCCCTACATGAATGTGCTCAATTTCGGCGTTGATAGTTTTGCCAGAGAAACTCATAAGTAGTGGTCGACCAATATATCGGCCGATATTTGGCATTTTTAAAATATCCACATCGGCCGATAAGTTTTTCTGATTGGCCGATGTTTTGAAAGCGGGACTTTTATTTTGACTGCGCTGCAGACATTTATTTTGACGGGTTAGAAACAGGAAACGGGTTTATTAGATATATCTCAGAATATCTAATAAATATTTAATTTCACAAACCTTGTAGATTTAATTGAATCCAGCTGTGGTTTCTTGGGAAGTGTGCGTTTGTAGCTGGCATAAACGTGTTACTGCGAGTGACGGTCCGTGCGCAGTGAGTGAATGCGAACAGAAGATCAGCTTCACAGCTTAAATATAAGTCTAGTTTATTAAATATTGATTTAAATATATATATATATATATATATTAAAATTTTATTTTTATTGATATATATATATATATATATATATATTTATATATCAGCTTTATATTTGCCATCGACCACCCTGCTCTCAGATATTGGCATCCGCCATCAAATAACCCATATCGGTCGACCACTACTCATAAGAGTCTGGTAGAACATCACAGGTTGCTATTTTGTGCTATTATGGTTACGACATGGTGTGAATGCAGCATAAGCTCATTGTTTTGGTTCAGGAGGAACTGTGAAAGGTGGCTGGTGTTTGTTTGTGGTGCTCTGTGACTTTCTGTCTACAACTCTGCATATCCTCATGAAATGGGGATGATGTGGGATGTTTGCGTGAGTAGGTGTGTGGAGGTATGGAAATACATATGTTGACAGGCAGGTAGGACATTATATCAATGCTTTCAGACTGAATTTCAGTGAGACTTCCACAGAAGCTATAGATTTATTTTTTGTAAAAAGATTGCTATCAAGATGTGAAGAGAGTTTAAACCAGAAAAACAAAAAATGTTGTTTTTTTTTGCCTACCCTACCTTTAATGGGAATTCCTGGTGAAAACTACATTACCCATGATTCTGCAGTGAATCTCCACCAATCAGAAGCAAAACAAGCTCACTTTAGCGGCCACCCACTCCCATGAAGCACCATGGATATCTTAATGGAAATCATAATGGAATCTCCCTAAGATTTAATTTTGAATTTGTCATTTGCAGTGCTCAAGTCAAGCCATCTTTATTTATACAGCGTTTTAGGCGAAAGTGATAACAGTAAAATGATTCAATGATTCAGTTCATTTCGGCTGTACAGCAGCTCTAAAAGAAAATAGTGTCTTTGTTCAGTTGATGTTAATTCAGTGTTGATTCAGTACCATTGTAAAGATCATCAATTATTAATTAGTCCCTTTCATATTTAGAGCAGTTCTGCAGAAACTAGTGATGTTATCCTCCAGCTCAGTTCAGTTCTCAAGCAATGGTGTCAGTACAGTAATGTTGGAACCCAAACCATCAGAATGGAGAAAATAAACTTCGGGAGAAACCAGGCTTAGTTGTGGGGGATCAGTTTTATCCCATTTTAAAATACCATTGTGCTTCAAATCAACGTTTGTAATGTTGGGATTTACCTCGTAGCTGTTTGGTTTGGTTCGGTTCATGGCATACAGTGCTTTAAAATCCAGATGGGAAAAAAATTCTTCTGGAACCAAGGCCGCTGCAAA